>NC_054543.1:7579770-7734770 GCF_017654505.1 Polyodon spathula
TACACTGTGCTATGCATTTACTGTGGTAAGCTTTTATAAGGCATGTCTGTAACTCTCCAGGGATTTAATGGAGGTTAAACAGTATTCATAAAAATATCTACATTTATTCTGAGGAATAATAAGCTCGGAGAGCCATGTCTAAAGGCTCTAATCTTCACGCTATTTTACAGTAGCCAGGAACTCCGCTTCTGGTTTTGAAAGTGTGTTTGGTCGAAGGGTCTGTTAATAAGCATGGTGCTCATAACTTTGAGGTTCTATTGTAAAACACACTCCATGGTCTCTGATCGTAAAAAAAGTGAACAGGTTATTGCACTGAACTACAGTACCATAAGGGAACCAGTAATTATGTTGCTGATTAAACCATTATAAAAGTTTCCCATAGTAAGAGCATAGCAAAGTGTAATAAAGTGCAACGAAAGCATGGAGAAACAAAGATTAGCATTGTATAGCACAGAGAGGTATGGCAAAAGCATATTAACAATGGCAAACCAGGATAAACTATGGTAAATGCATTGCATAACCATGGAAAAAGCATGGGAAAAGTGCAAAATACAGTGCAAAAATATTGTGGTAAACTTTTATAAGGGAAACCTCACTCATTTAAAAAATGAAAATCACTCAAAGGCTCTTGGATAGACAGCAAATGACCCTTAAAAGCCAGGAAATAAACCCAGACAGTCAAGGAAACCTTTCACATCGGCGCAGAAGCAGGTTTTTTAAAAAGGTTTCTTAGTTTGCTACCCTTAAACGACACAGAGGCAGATTGCAGAGCTTAAACAGAACACACGACACAGCGCTCATATAATAAGCAAGAATCACAGTAACAGTTACATTTTGAAACGCAAAGGGAGTGAGCGCAGAGCTTAGTCAGCGTATTGCTGCCTGCCGCTGTGTTTTATAAATGACCCTGTAAGCCAGGTTTTCCTAACGGTGACTCTCGCGAGACTGGAGGGGACATTAATAAACGCTGAGAGGGAAACAGTCAGGTTGACGGATGGCGTGGCGAGCGAGATCTAAGTGACTCCTGTGTTTCACAACACGCATGATGACGAGACCTTGAGAGCATGGATATTAATTCAGGAGATTTATGGCTAAATCTGTCACGGATGGGGAAGCTTTTGCTGCCTGAAGGTCGTTTTCTTAGAGATAAGTGCTGAGGAAGAAGAAGAACACTATTTTTTTAGGTTAAATAATTTTAAATGTGTGCGGGGGGGAGTACCGATATGAAGCTCTTTTGGTGTACAAAATGGTGGTCTTGCTTTTGAACTCGTTGAGATCGAAGCTGTTGCTTGCTGTGCGAAAACCAAGACTACAATTATGCAAAAACCAAGACAAACAGATTTACAATTAATTTATCAGCTGTTTAGTTTACTTCTCAAAAAAAAAAGATTATTTTGGGGGTATTTTTGTTGTTTATTCATTCAAATATTTTACTGGGAAAAAAATTCTGGTGTGGGGGGGGGGTCATGTCAATATGCATTTTAAGGCTTTACATAAATCACAAAATAACAACAACATTCATCCCTCCGTGACGACTGCAGATTCAAAATTAGAGCACTCAGTAACATTACCATTATACAGTAGAGAAAGACTGTTCACCAAAACTTTTAACCTTTTCATACAACCCTTTTCTAATTCCAGGACATTTAGAATTAATAATAATAAATAAAAATGTAATTATGGTTAGCAAACATACTACATGTGTGCGAGCTACACCAGGCCAATGTTGCATTTAACTTTGTAATGAGATCAGAAGATAGATAAAGACACAATGTTGTTTCCCAGATCCTTGTTTATGCTAAGGAGTTCGAGATCATTTTGAAATCAGTGTCTCTCTGACACCGCGGCTGGTCACAAGGGGAGCAGTTAGTGCAAAGAAAAGTAACCCATTAATTGTAATAAAATACATTTCACTGTACTTACCAAATAAGTGCAGTACTTCATGATTTCTATGGAACATGTGACCCTGCATATAACGGAAAACTTCTTCAAGAGGCAAAGCCTATTTTCATCAAGACACTCGTCCTCCTCCTCCCTGCTCATCAAGAAACTCCAGACAGGTATCTACTTTAAAAACAATCAGATCCCTTGACTCCAATAGTAACTGGCACCAGTGGAAGCTGTTACGATGCAACAAAAATAGCGGTTTCTTCTGACTGTCAAGGGCTAGTGCAAAAGGCCTGTCTGTTTCTGTCATACAGACAAAAGGATAATGTTGCTCAGCTGTCGAGTGATAGACATTTCTGTCAGAGCAGCATCAAGCCTGCATCATGGTTCCATGGAAAACACAAACCTAACACATTTACCATGCTCTGATCTAGCAGAAGAGTCACTCCTTACACTGAGGCGAATATCTCAGCGCTACAAGATTATTAGGATCGAGCTGTAAAGAAAACACGCTGCCAGTCAGGTGAGGGTCATCGGTCTAATTTACCATTCAAAGTAAAACAAGTAAAGAAACAGCTGCTTAGGTTTGCAGTGATTGCTGCTTTTCCTCAAAAACAACAGTCCACACATATGACCGTCACTTGTGGAAAGCTTGATCCAAATAACTGAATAATCGTGCAGCATCACAATATACAATGCCGTCTGTTTGCAAATTACCTTTCCAGTAATGCCAATGGTTGTGTACTAAGGAGCCACAGTAACACATGGGCAGCTGCTGGGGTTGATATTGATTAATGTTATCATATTTAAAAGCAACACACACTGGTAATGTAGTGCAGTACCATATCATATCAGTACCAGGGCCACTGCACAGTAAGATAAGTGTTCTGAATCTGTTGTGCTGCCATTGCTGCGCCCTGCTAATGGTGTTGCTTCAGCAGCGAGGGTTTCTTCAGGGTAACACACTAGGATCATACGAGTATTCTGAAAGGGATTGTCAAACTGTTCTCTAAGGGTAGGTGCCTCAGTGGGTGAATAAACTGTGCTATCAGTGTCTTTTCTTAGTTAAAAAGCATTGATTTCTGGATTTCCAAAAAGTTTTTTTTTTTTTTTTGTATTTCAAGATGAAAAGAGAAGCAGAAACTGCTTATGGACAAGGCTTGCTTGTGAGAATGCATTGCAGTAAGAGCAACTTGTTTGAAGCTATCTTGGGAGGGAGATTACCTTCTATCCATAATAGCTTTGTGAAATTCAAGTTCATAGACCTACACTGATCCGCCGTTATTCCCGAACCGGGGGGTACGGAAACTATCTGTGGATATGTTTCATTCGTTCAAGTCAGCTTTGAGTGCTAAGTGTCCAGCAGGTGGAGTTGGTGTAGATATTTAGGGTTGGTTTGATGTAGTGTTAGGGTGATGAAAAGGAGCCAAGATATGTTGGTTAGGCTTCTGTTTAAAGTTAGAGATTGGGTTTGGGATCAGGTTTGAGCTGGTTCAAGTCTGAGCTTGAATTTGAGTTTGGGATAGGGTTTCAGTTCAGGATAGGGTTTGGGTTCGGGACAGGGTTTGAGTTCGGGATAGGGTTTTGGTTCGGATAGGGTTTTGGCTTCAGTTCGGGATAGGGTTTGGGTTTGGGATAGGGTTTAGGTTTGGGTTTGGGATAGGGTTTAGGTTTGGAATAGGGTTTGAGTTTGGGATAGGGTTTGGTTTCAGAATAAGGTTTGGGTTTGAGTTTGGGATAGGGTTAGGGATAACGTTTGGAATAGGGTTTGAGTTCGAGATAGGGTTTGGGTTTGGGATAGGGTTTGGAATAGGGTTTGAGTTTGGGATAGGGTTTGGGTTTGGCTTCACGATAGGGTTTAGGTTTGGAATAGGGTTTGGGTTCAGGATAGGGTTTGGGTTCGGAATAGGGTATGGGTTCGGGATAGGCTTTGGAATAGGGTTTGGGATAGGGTTTGGATTAGAGTTAAGGTTAGGGTTAAAGCTAGAGCTAGGGCAGTTTAAAAGCCAGTTAAATATAAGGGACAGGCTTGCTGTTTCCTTGTCTGCGTTCCTGCCTGCCAGCTCGTCTGTCTGTCTTTCTGTCTGTCTGTCCTTTGCTCTCGTTCATGAGCGCTGCTAGGGTACAGCTGGAGGGGGGGTTGGTATCTTCAGTTTTATTAGCCTGCCCTCGTAAGCAGTACTGAGGTCTGCCCCTCCATCTGCTGCCCTCCCCTCCTTCCTCTCCCTTCTCATCCCCAGAGCCCTTCGATCATGCCGCTAATTATTTTCACATTGAAACGAAGCTCGGAGCATGGAGCGAGAGTCTCGGACTACTAGCCAACGATACTGTGCGGAATAATTTGAATCATTTATCTCACCATGTTTATACATGTCAGTGAGTGTTTCATTCTGTGTATGTGTATTTGTTAATCTATGTGTTTCTGTGTGTCAGAATTAGTGATTTTGTATTTGGTTGTGGTATTACTGTTAAAGCAGAATGCATTTTCTCATTGGCACACAAGACCTCTTGTTTAATAGGATTATAGGGGAATTAAGTCTGTTTTTGCAGTGTTTGTGTGCTTATGGTGGACACTTACATGTTGTTGATGAACATGAGGACTAGTGTGTGCAAGACAGTTATCAGCAAAGTGCTGGTAGAGCAGCAAGGCCTTCCATGGAAACTATGCAGCCACGGCAAAGCCAAGCCACACCACAGCAGTGTCCCATGTGGTCATGCAAATGACCTTGTGCTAGACCAGTGGCAGGGAGCTCAATTTAGGGATTTGTCAGAAGATTGTTTATAACCAATTATAACAGATCCCTAAACAAAAGCAACAGTTACCAATGTTTATTAGCATATGGTGCATTGTTTATGACTCACTATGTTTACATAGCCTGCATGTCTGTTTTTTTACATTGAAGTCTATTTGTTTGACTTTGTGTATTTGCATCTGTCTGCGTTTGTGTGTGTGAATGTCTGTGCCTGTCCTGCATTTGATCTGCTAACAAGCCACACTTGTTTTATGAATTATAAATGAACTAATTATCTGTAATGCTCATTAGCTGCAGGTCCTAATTAGCAAAAATGAATATTGGTTTTGATAAAGATGTTGGCAGAAGCAAATTAGCAACTGACCTTCTCACCATTCTGGAGAGATTAAGAAAGAGAGAGAAAAAATTGGAAAAGACAACTCATGTCTGACAGCCAGATAGTGAACATGAGTCAGATAGAGATGGCTCAATGTCCTCTCCCCTGCCTCCCTGCCTGCCTGCCCTTCCATCCATTCACAGAGAAGGTGGAACACAGAGATGAGTTCAGTGAATGTTTAGTCCCTGACGGAGACTGATGAAGTCTGTCTGTCTGTCCATCTGACTACACTGTGTAACAATTTTTTTTTTTTTTTGTTCCTGGGTAGTGTTATTTCCTAATTGCTTATGCCTCAAAAGTATAGAAAATGTCTATTCCCCACAAACTTTGCTTTTGTGACCAGGACAGTGATATTTTGAAATATCACTATTTCCAATGAGAAAACGGAAGCTTTTGTGTCTTTTTGTTCACATAAAGTCAGAAAAAAAATCATAAATTTTTTAGATTTATGATTACACTGTAAATTTACAGTATAAACTACTCACTTCTAAATCTTTTGTAGTCATTTTTGTATTATTTTAGTATAAATACATGTTAATTTGGATTCATATGTTGTTTTTTTCTGACTTTATGTGAATGAAAAGACACAAAAGCTCCAGTTTTCTCATTGGAAATGGTGATATTTCAAAATATCACTGTCCTGGTCACAAAAGCAAAGTTTGTGGGGAATAATAGCCATTTTCTATACTTTTGAGGCATAAGCAATTAGGAAATAACACTTACTACCCAGGAACAAAAATTGTGTTACATAGTGCTATCTATTCACATGTCTGTAGGTCTGTCTGTCAATGTGGAAGTCTGCAGGGCAGTGGTAATAGATTTACAGCAGGTTTAATGTCTGTAGAAGGTGGATCTGGGTTTGCCTTCCTGCAGTTGCTCAATGTGGTCTCTGCGGTCACCATCACACAAAAACATTTATTTGGTGTGAAATGAAGAACAACCACAAGATCCCACCGCAGTCTCTCTGCATTGACTCTTCCATAACTATTAAACACTCTACATTTAGAAATACAAAAAAAAAGCAAATTAAATGACAAGTTCAACTAGATGTCTTTCTCAATGTCTTCCGTCTCTGCTTTGGTAGTAAGTTGATATTGGTACCTCTGCACTAACGGGTCGGTTTGCTCATTGAAATCTTTCTCACATATTTGAAGAGGCGCCAGTCATTCTACATTCAGTAATCAATCTCAGTAACTGTTGGGAAAATGATAATCTCATTCCATCAAGAGACAGATGAGTTGTATGTCCTACATTGCTTACAGAATACCTTCTGCTGCTACGGTAAAAAGAGGCTGCGTTCAGTTAAGAACCAGATTACATTACCTTTAAAACATATCGAATCCCAACAAGTAAATAATAAAGATGGGAAGACAGATGACATCTACACTTGTTGGATACCTGTCCAAGGGCTATACTGTCATCTTTGTTTCTGAAGCAGGCCGTGGAAAAAGCATTCTGAGATCACACAGGATTCTTGAAACAATGCACGAGTCACTAAGTTAAAATGAAGAGGGCCCGCAATAGCAGTAATGTTATTTTCAACATCTTCTTCACGTGAATAAACGCTGAGAAAAATAAACACTGGACCCAGTGTAGAAACCGCTACCTGGAACCATGGTCAAGGTGCATAAAACTGCCACCCGATCAATTAATCTCACGTGACAAGGATACGTGGCAATTTGTCAGGAGAAATGTCAGCTTTCAAAGGAAGGACACACTACCCTTTCACAATGTACAGACCTTGCCAGACAGATTTATT
The DNA here is from genome assembly GCF_017654505.1 of Polyodon spathula. Classification (NCBI taxonomy): domain Eukaryota; kingdom Metazoa; phylum Chordata; class Actinopteri; order Acipenseriformes; family Polyodontidae; genus Polyodon; species Polyodon spathula. The sequence goes on from NC_054543.1 coordinate 7,586,546, forward strand.
GAAAAATAGAGTTTGGTTTACTGCAGTACTTATGAAATGGAAGGTATTTTAAATGAACGGGTTAAACTCAAAAAGTTATACCCACATACATACATACATACATACATACATACATACAATCTCAAAGGCAAAACACACACAAACTCAAGGTCACATACACACACACACACACACACACACATAGCCAGAACCACACACCCCCCCCCACCACCAACAGACACACACAAATACACAGTATATATACACAGACACACACACAGTCTATATACACACATACACACACAGGCACACACAAATACAGTCTACATACACAAATACACAGTCTATATACACAGACACATATACACACACACACACAAATGCAGTCTATACAGACACACACAAATTCTACAGTCTGTATACACACACAGACACATACACAGTCTGTATACACACACAGACACATACAGTCTATATACACACACAGACATATATACACTGACACACACACACACTGCTGCAGTCTGCTGATGTGAGAAGCTCAATTTAAAGGTCTACTGCTCTTTCAGCCTCTCTCACACATATCAGAGTCTCCAGACCCCAAGATAAGACACTTGAGGCAAACAACACTCCTCCAGACTCAGAGGGAACTGCGCAGGCACTAGAATGAACTGGAGCTCTTCAGCTTCCGGAACACAGAAGACAAAACGGTTTGGCAAGTCTCTTCATCAGGGAGCTAATAAAGACACCGGCAGAAATGTCAGTCAAGTCTACTGACATTCCTTTACCTCATCATTTTTGATTTATTGTTTTTTTGTTAAGTTAGCGATAAAACATCTGGAACATTCTCTTCTTCATTCAGACATTACAAAGGTCTGGTGGAACAGATTGCAAACCCTCCATTGCGTGACTTAGAGAGAATTCTCTAAGCTTATGTGCATTCATTTTGAAAGCACTTTAGATTATGAGGCATGCATACCCATGTAATAACAAGGTTATAACTGGCTAACTACAACGTGGTGTGCAATTACATGGAAATGACTTGTACCACGCTGTTACCATGTAATTACATCAGGCAACAAGATTACCATTTCTGTTATTGCATAGTAGCTACCGTGTACCAGGGACCACTGGCAGTTACCCTGTTATTACAATGTAATTACATGACTATTCGTGTCATAGAATCTAAAGTGCTTACTTTATTTTTCATGAGAATCAGGTGGGCGGGTTGTTTTTTGTTTGGATCTGTTTTGGCTCTGTGCATAATAATTGAGCCATCTTTTTAAAGAAATATGCATTGCCTATTTAACGACTGTGTTTGTCATTACAAAACAGAGAACAGCTCTTTCATTCATGAACCTCTTTTTGCTAATGAACTGACACTAAACATGCCAACGTTTGTCGTAACCTACATTCACACATATGCTCCCAGGCTTCAAAACTCAGACACAACGACTGGCTAAAAATATGTTCAATACAAGGTTCTGTATATACGCACCAGTGCAAATAATGAATTTCCCAGTTCTCTGGGTAAATATCGGGGTACTACTGCGGTACAGCTCACTTATATACACTGTGCACTCTCACAACAGAAAGTCAACCTGTATCGGCACAACAGCATTTAAAAATGACATAGATCGATCTACCAAATGTAAAAGCATGTTTTTTTCTTTGGCTGCTTTTTTTAGGTCAGCTTGCAGGTGGGAAAAAACAAACAATAAAACAATAAAGCCCTTGTCAGTAAAATCTGAAAAATACATGGAGCAGAGCGCTTGAAAGTGAGGGTGGAGAAGTGAAGGGAGTAGCATTCTCACATATTATATTATACTGTATGATATAATACAGTCTAACGGTGTTCTCAGCTGGCTCCCTGATCTCACTGAATCAATTATTGACCAGGTCTGCTGTTATTCCAGGTACAGTATCAGTCTCTTTAACACAAGCAGGTAAGGAAAGTCACCCTCTGTAACAGCTCCGTGCACGCAATGTGACTCCATGCTTTGTAAGTTGCAGAAAGTGAAATGCAATACATAATAATGTATCATCTGTTTATGAGACACCACTGATCCATGTAAATCATTATTGTTCCAGTTTCTGATTTTCGTTATTATAATCAGCTCTCAGAAAAAAAAAATGCTAAAAACAATTAAGTGGCAGTGAAACAGTCTTGAATTGTGATCTGCTCAGATCTCAGAGAGCTAAACAGCAGCAGCGGGGCAGTACTTGTTCTTGTACAGTGAACTGATCATTTCACTTGGGACATGCAAAGTCAAATTCATAACCCAGGCCTCCAGAGGTGAAAGACATGATTCAGCAATGGATTAGAAAGCTGTTTACCTCTATTACCACTGGTGCAACGGCACGGCAAATAAAAGCATATGAAAGATGCATATGAAAGATGCATATGAAAGATGAATAGGGTACTGAGCCCCACTTAAGTTGTTAATGTTTCTCATCTAAAAGACTGTGTAAATTTACTTACTTATTTATTGCATTTATACAGCGCTTTTTATAGAAAAGTATAACAAAACATTGTACAGTACACTGCAGAAAAAAACAACATACCACAATACATTTGTATAGTATGTCACATACAACACACACACACACAATCAGACCATTTAAATAACACATTTAAATAACAGTATATACATAATACAAAAGCAGCAATTTTAAAGTCACATTAAAACCCACTAAGATAAGAAAGCCATTTTATAAAAGTGCATTTTTATTCTTGATTTGACAAACAAAGGCAGAGCATTCCATAACTTAGGAGCTCTACAAGGAAAAGCCCTCCCTCCCGTGTTGCTTCTGTTGACCCCTAGGAATAACCAACAGCCTCGCATCCTGTCATCCCAGAGTGCGGTTGGGAAGATACGGGGTCACTAACTCCTGCAAATAACTAGGTGCTAATCCATTCACAGCAAAATCTTAAAATCAATTCTATACTGCACAAAGAGCCAGTGTAAAGAGGTGGTATTCTGAACAAGCTGCAAGCTGGATACCACACATTTTGGTAAAAGTGCATTACAATAATCAATTCTAGATGAAACAAAGGCATGCATTACTCTCTCAGCATCACATACAGAAATAATTGGCCTATGTTTGGCAATATTTCTCAAATGGTAAAAAGATACTTTAGTAGCTTCCCTGATATGAGTCTCAAATGAGAGATCAGGATCAAAGATGAAACCCCAAACTCTTAATTCCTAGTTTAGGTTTTGATGACTGCAAGAGTCAAGTTCATGTAATCCCACGTGTCCTTTTAGTTGGTTCTGTGAGTCCACTAGCATAACCCCTGTTTTATCTGAATTCAACATAAAAAAATTCTGTGACATCCAATGCTTGGTGTCTGTAAGGCAAGTAGCTAATAGCACCCAGACAGAAAAAAAATCCTGGCTTTAGGAACAAATATAGCTGGGTATCATCAGCATAGTTTACTCTGTGTCTCTGGATAATGTCACCTAATGGTAGCATATATAATGAAAACAGCAAGGGATCTAGAATGCAGCCCTGTGGAACACCACAGACAACCTCGGATCATGCTGATTTTACCTCCCCAATAGAGATGAACTGAAACCTGTCAGAAAGATCAGATTTGAAACAAGATAGGACAAGGCCAGACAGTCCCACTGTGCTTTCAAGATGATTCAGTAGGATGGAATGTTCTGCAATATCAAAGGCAGCACTTAGATCTAGAAGAATTAAAACAGATGGAAAGCCTGTGTCAGAGCTTATCACCAGATCATTCACAACTCTGACAAGAGCTGTCTCTGTGCTTTGTGCAGCACGAAAACCAGACTAAAAATTGTTGAATATACCATTAAGAATTCAACATTTTTGCAATTGAATTGTAACAACTCTCTCTAGAACCTTATCTCAGAATGGTAGGTTGGAGATTTATAGTTATTGAGGATTTTAGGGTCCAAATTGTGTTTCTTAAGCATAGGCTTTACCACAGCGACCTTAAGAGCTGAGGGAACTATAACTTGAGGAAAGTGAACCATTTATAATTTTTTAAATGTTGGCATTAATAACACCAAGAATATCTTTTAATAGTTTTGTAGGAATAGGATTAAGATAGCATGTAGTAGCTCTCATATGTTGAACTAGCTCTGTCAGTTCTTGCAAGGTAATCAAAGAAAAAGCCCCCATAGTAGTAGCCTTAATAGGTGTAGTTGGTAAAATTATGCTGGAGTCCTCTTTAATAGAATAGTGACTGTGGAATCTCATTTCTGAGGTCTGTGTTTTTTGTAAAGAAATGTAAGAAGTCATTGCAGCTGTGAGAGGAGCCAATGTGAAGGATATGATTATTATGGGAAGGATTCATTAATATCTAGGTTAGCAAAAAGAAATTAGGATAATATGATGATCTAGCCAACACCAGATATATTTAACCAGGTGGCCCTTCCATGAGATGTAATGAACGTGCGTTTAGATTCCCGCCATCTCCGTTCTAGTTTACGACCCTCATATTTCATCTTACGAGTTGTATCATTGAACCACGGAGAGATTTTTTTTTAAAAGACACTCTCTGAGTTTTGATTGGCACTACAGTATCTAAGATATCAGTCAAGGTGGGGTTGTAGGTTTTAACCAGCTCATCTACTGATGAGGACTCAGAGAGTGGTAATGAGATCAATACATCAGAAAGCTTAAGTCTTAAAAGTATCTTTTATTAAAAGAAAAAAAAAAGTTGGTCTACAACCTAGAGCATCAGACAAACATTTAAAATATGGTCTATATGGTTCATTTATTTTACATATATAAATTAATAAAGCATTAAATATGATGTACCTACATTTCACATACAGTGATTTGCAGAAGTATTCACCCACCTGCAAAGTCTTCACATTTTGTTGGCACCTGAACGTACTCCATGACGCTTTCAAATTAGACTTTACATGTAGAATCTACACAAACTACTCCACATTGATAAAAATTAAAAAAAATGCATACAGAATATAAATAAGTAAGGTTTATAGAGAAAAACAGATTAATCTCAGTTTCATAAGTATTCAACGCCTTTGCTACTGCAGCCCTAAATCAGCTCAGGTATAAATGATTTGTTTGAAAAGTCATAAAATTAGTGAAATGATTTCAGCCTGTGTGTACTCAAAATGGTTTAACTTGTAGATAATTTCCCTCAGGTATATAAATACTTTCAAGCTACAACTGACATAGTGATCCAACAAAGCAACCATGGAAGACCAAGGAGCTTTTCGAAACAAGTCAGGGATAAAGTGGTAGAGAGGCACAGAACAGGAGAAGGGTACAAGAAAACATCAAAGGTGCTGATTATCCACTCTCAGCACTAAGAAATAGAAGATGCATCATACCACCCAGACACTACCCAAATCAGGTTGCTCTCCCAAACTGAGCAGCCGGGCAAGCAGGAAACTGGTTCGGGATGTCACTCTGAAGTCAACAATGAATGACCTTGAGAGATCTGCAAAGTTCTGTGTCTGAGATGGGAGTGGGTGAACAAGAAGAGAATTAATGTTCTTGAGTGACCCAGTCAAAGTCCTGACTTGAATCCAATTGAGAATTTATGGTGAGACTTGAAGATTGTAGTCCATCGACGATCTCCAACAAACCTATCTGAACTGGAGCAATTGTCCTGTGAAGAATGGGCAAAAATTTCACCATCCTACTGTGCAAAGCTAGTAGAGACCTATCCAAAAAGACACATAGCAGTAATTGCTGCAAAAGGTGCTTCTACCAAGTACTGACTTAAGGGGCTGAATACTTATGCAAACAGTAAATTTCATTTTGTACATTTTCTTTTCAAATTTTGCTGACATTTAACCTCCTCCTCATATAACAGTGTTCAATGTAACCACTACAGCTTTGAATAAAAATAAGTTTATTTGAAAAACTGTGCATACATTATTTGTAATTCAACAAAACATGACATTATTGGTAGGGGGTGAATACTTCTGCAAACCACTATATATGAAACATATTTTATATAACTTGTAAATACTGTATATTATTTGCTTTCACATATATTAAAAATGTATTGTCTTTCCATATGGGATCCTTTCTGAATCCATGGTTCCATACACATGTATTACATCTATATAATTTAAAGGAACAGTGCATTCTGACTTCAAAGAATGATATTTTCAGGGATAAATCTGAACATGCTTGTGGGACAGTGCAGATTAAAAATAAATCTTAGAGGCTTGCACTAGAACTGTTGCTTTAAATAATAAAGTGCAGCCATGCAGTAATCCAACAGAACATTGTTTTAAAAAAAAAAAACTAATAACATTTTTTTTTCCCCACTTCTGCTCATTTAGCAAAATATTGGGCAAGTGCAATTATGTACAGTACGTGGTTAAACTGGGAAGGGAATTTTAATGGCTTGCTTCTAGCAACTGACACTATTGCGTTAAAATGTAATTAGTATTTAATTAGTAAGCACTGAACTAATTAATGGATCTGGATATGTACTGCAACTCATTCAAGTCCCCCTAGTAAATGCTTAATCACTGCTTACTTTACTACTTAGCATTCTAGTAGCGCTAACTTCACAGAGGTGTACATGACACTGACCCTGATCTTTGATGATGATGGCTGACCGCGTGTAATCTCTTAATGGTAGTACACAATTTTTGTAAATTGACCCTACCCAGTTGCTGACTGAGTAATTTAAAGACTCTTGGTACAGCAAACGGCCAGACAGACAGATGGACAGAGAGATGGCACAATGATCGTTCAAATACCATTTTGATAACACTTTTCTTTAAGGATCATTTATAAATGGTTATATATAATTGTGGCAGAGTGGTTGCAGTGCGCAGGTGATGTCACAGACCAGGAAGCAGGACATAAACAAAAAGGTATGGGGCTGAAACATCTGCAGCTGTACATATTTATTAAATAATACAAAAATAAAGATTTAAACAAAACACAAAATACAGACCCAAACAGTATACTTAAGTATATTACTATAGCAATTGACATTCTAGTCACGGACTCACGTCTCTCCTCCGACACTCCCCTCTAATGAGCCGGGAGTGCGTCTTTTATTCCTGTGGCTGGAGCCTTGACTATGCTTTCATGAATGACCTCATTAAGGCTCCAGCCACATTCCCATCGGTTTATTTAAGGATGCGGACCCCATTCTTGCCAAATAACAATAATGCCAGCTTTTCGCCAGTCAATAATAATAAACAATAATGTTGGATGACTTTTGTCCATCCACACACAAACACAACTTAATATTAATAACAAAAAATTAATTTGGAGTGGCTAATTTGGAATGCCTCCTCAGCAGTTCCCACTGGGTGACAAACATGATCAGTGCATTTTTTGACAATGAATATATAAGTTTACCACTGTAATTGTGCAGTGTCCTGTGCATTTCACATGGTTCACCATGTTTTTAAAAATGATTTGCCATTCCTCTTTGGGCTGTAAATCAACATGCTTTCACTATGCTTCATTACACTTTGCTATGCTTTTGCTATGATACTGTCTTGTGGTCTGGATCAGCACACCCTGTTCACCTGTTAGAGTTAACAGTGCCATGGGAGGATACTGTGGATGAGGAGTATGAGAGGAAGAAACTAGCCACTGAAGCGGAAACAGCAAGGATGGTTTAACCAGTGGAGGTGGGTTGTCGTGGATTTGTGGCACATTCTACAACCCGGTTTCTCAGAGATGTTGGATTGAGTGGCCAAGAGTTGTGTTGCACAGTAAAGAACTTATCTGAAGCAGCTTAGGGGAGCAGCAACTGCCTGTGGTTGAGACAGAAGGTTCTGGTTGGGGATCTCAAGCATAACAGAAAGAAAGCAACACTGGTGTATGGGTAAGTAAGATGGGCTGAGTTGAGTGAGGGAGGGAGACGCATATGTTTCACATTAGTTTACTGTAAAGCTACGTCTTAGTTGGTGCTTATCTTGGTGAGAGCCGAGTTCAAATCAGCATGAAGTTCAACAAGTACTCTCATGTAATGGAAATCATTGTCCTGTGCATTTCACATGGTTCACCATGGATTTAAAATGATTTGCCATTCCTATTTGGGCTGTAAATCAACATGCTTTCATTATGCTTCATTACACTTTGCTATGCTTTTACTATGGGAAACTTGTATAAGGATTAGGAGAATGAAGTTTGAATAAAATGAATACAGCAACTATTATCTGCAGTTTACAGCTGCTCCACACTAAAGAGTAATGAATCGTTAGCCAGCGTGGCTGTGCATCAAACTTGAATTGCATGTCTGATTCAATGAAATACTGAACTGATAATTAACGGTACTTAACTAAACCGTGACCTAAACATCAGGGTCAGAGCTCGAAAATGCGTAACGTAAAGTAAATAGAAACACTGTATGAAAAACCGACTGCAGTTAAACTGTGTTCGTGCACAGAGATTTAACAGCCCCCTCACCCAGAGCCTAAGAGAAATGGCTCCTTCTACCATTTTCATTATTAATACATTTTTGTTTGAGACGGATCATTAATATATAGTCACACCACAGTGCTAGTGTAAACGTAACACAAATCTAGGATGCACATTTTCTGCCATTTTTTAAGCAGTGAGCGATTGGTGTAAGTTGCCTTTCTGTCTGCCCCGTGACACTACAATGCAATCAGAGTCTTATTCCCAGCCCTGACTTTGTTATACCTAGGTTCTCTGCACACCCCCTTCAGTGTCTTACATTGCGTCACCATTTTCAGCACAGGGTAAATCAAACCCTTCCTTTTACAGCTTTCATACAGATGCTTTTAACAAGCTTAACCTTCTACTGCTTTGTTTCATGCTCAGATGACAAAAGCAATGCTACACCACTAGCAGTATTGGTACAAATAATGTATACAATGTCTGGCCACTTTATCAGGAACTAGTGGCTGTAGTCTTGGAGCAGCCTAACCAACATGACTGTCCTTGCTGCTCCATTATCATGCCCCTTGAATTAGATCTTTCCCCACATCTGGTAGACTGTTTGCAATTGTGCTATTCCCCTCAGCTTTTTATTGCTGCAGTGATCACATGTCACATCACATGATCCACCTAATTTGCACCTCTAATTCAGGGTGATGTCAAATCTAATCCGGTTGACAGGTCCTAATAAAGTGGTCTGGCTATGTATATTATAAATGACTGCAAATAGAGGATTAACCACCAACTGCTCAATTGATAAAGTTAGCTAAAGGCGCACTAACGAACCAGAGTAATGATATGCCTTAGGACAAACCAGTAATGGGAAAAAACATGTTTTTGTTCTTTATATGCAATTCAGCAGTGTTTGAATTAAAAAATAAATAGAAGCAGGTTCTAAAGGTGAATAGATGAGAGTTAGGGGAAAAAAAGAACAGACTTTTAGAAATGTCTTTCAGCTAGGGAATGAAAGCAGAAGCATTCTGCATCACAGTACCTGAATTTAATTGGGCGACTGCAGATGTTAAGTTTCTAAAGCTGTGTGAAAGATATTGAAAGTATTTCCTTCCTCTAGTGTTGCTCTTTTTGAATTATACAAGTGGCACCAAACTATGTACCCAGTCTGATTCGGAAAAAACAACCTGTTGAGTGCAACCAATCAGGAGCTGTGAAAAAGCTATGTGGGGTAGAACAGGGTTTTACTCTCCAGCTTGCATGTGTCACGTCCTTGATTTAACAACTGAAACATTTGAATATACTTGTTCTTTAACAATTTACTTGCGTGATTGATTCAGTGCCCTTGAATCTCAATGGGTTCCCATCCTAGTTTAAACCACAAAAACACTGTTCACTTCACAGCACTGTATATTGGGTAGGGGAAAGGGGGACCACTTACCTACTGGGGTGTCTTCATAGATCAGGAAGAAGTTGTCGAAGAAGTAATTGAGAAAGTAAGGCAGACGATTATAGCCCATGGCTGAGAAGGAAACAGAATAAGTTATTATATTAGCCCCTTCTTGAGATCTTGACATTAATTGTTAAATGATTCATTCGTAACTTTAAAAATACTGGGGCTGAGATTCAATTTGAATTATAGCAATAATGGGGTCTATTCAATTGATCTAAAACACTGAGGGATCTAAATACTGAGTTCAATAATTAGAAGAAGGAGATCTCTCTAACTGTGTGTGCGAGTCTCTGCAGCGTAACCTTGTATTTTTGTTCCCAATTTAGATCTGCCACTGTTTAGATACATTGAATGAAAGTAGGATGTGAAACAGTCACAGATTTCCTGAAGGTAAGGCATGCAAACAGAGACTGTTCTTTAACCTACAGTGGATCAAACTGGTACGCAACAAGAGTCCGTCAAAAGTATTTTCACAGATTTAAACAAGATCAAGGTTTCCCCAGCGGAGAGGGAGAGAGGCAGTAATGTGTCACTTTAATGAGGGCCGAGCGCCTCTTCAATAAAGCCACTTGTTTGTGAAAGCTCAGTTCTACCCACAATGTGCTTTGATGTAAAGCAGCGCTGGCAGCTACTTAAGTTTCTGGGGCGTCCAGCTGTAGGTTTCATCGGCGGTGCCTCCTGTGTCTGTTGGTTTACACGGCAGCGTGCGTGAAGCTGCCACACACAGAGACAGCTTCATCAGCACTGCATTAGGAGGTGCTCAAGACTCACCTGGACTGACAGAGAGCAGGAGCAATACAGACAGCAGGAGAATTCTGACCAGACCATTTCGATGCACAGCCATCGTGGAAGCCTGTGACTTCCCTAGAAATAAAAAAAAATATATATATACTGTGTAATTAATATGTTAATAATAACTTTCTAAAGTCTTATTGTTACAGAACACAGTGTTGTTTTTAGAAGTTAGGTTTTTTTTTTTTTTTTTTTTTTTTTTTTTTTTTTACATCTTAACCCAGTAGTCATCCCCTGAAGCACTTGCAATCCATTCCAATCCACCCAAGTGAATTTACACATTCATTTTGCATTGTTTACAAGCTTTTCCAATGACTTAAACATAGTTTATCATGGTTTGCCATGTTTTTAATATGCTTTGCAATACCACTCTGGAATGCATAAGGGCAAGTGTCACTATCCCTGTTTTAAAGGATCTATTATTGCAACACTATTAACATAAATCCTGTAATTGTTTTTAAATTACATTCAGCTTAAGGTGTATAATTGTAGGATATGTTAATTGTACAAATGACTGAATTGTAACCTGCCTGTGGTCCACTGGGATGCCCTTGTAAACGAGGGTCTATCCTGGACATTTTAAATCAATAACTGCACAATGCTTGCCTACGCTTCACCACGCCTTCACTCTGCTTTATTCCACTCTGCTGTGTTTTCACTATAGGCGACCTGAATCACTTACCTGAACACTAGAGTTGAAATAAATCATTAAAGAAATGGCTTGAAAGAGCCTCGGACTATCAGAAAATACATCCGAAAGAGATGGATGAAACAGGTTTACGAGAGGGTGATGGTGTTTAGAGCCACCAGCTAAATTGGTGAAGCACATTTAAACTGACTTGTCATTGTCAGTTTACAGCCTTGGTATGCCAGTACGGCAGTAAAAATGTCAGGGCCCTGTATGAGAGGAAAATATTCTTCCAATTGGCTTTTTTTTTTTTTTTTTTTTTTAATTTTTAATGGAGTAGGTCACCAATATTATTATTTTCTCCCAGTTTAGAATATCCAATTATTTTTAGGCTCAGCTCACTGCTACCACCCCTCCGTTGACTCAGGAAGGCAAAGATGAACACATGCTGTCCTCTGAATCATGTGCCATCAGCTGACTGCTTCATTTCACACTGCAGACTCACCATGCAGCCACCCAAAAGCTACAGCGTTGGAAGACAATGCAGCTCTGGGCAGCTTACAGGTAAGCCTGCAGGTGCCTGGCCAGACTACAGGGGTTGCTGGTGCATGGTGAGATGAAGACACCCTGGCAGACCTAAGCCCTCCCCTCCCTTGGCGGTGCTTGGCCAATTGTGCACTGTCCCCATGGGAGCTCCCGTTCATGGTTGGCAGGAATAGCCTGGACTTGAACTGGCAACATCCAGACTATAGGGCACATCCTGCACGCCACGTGGAGTGCCTTTACCGGATGCGCCACTTGAGAGCCCCTTCCAGTTAATTGCCTTCCAGTTAATTGCCATTGATTGGTACTCAGTTGTAAAGGTGATGGAAGGTCAGCTGCTCTTTTTTTAAAATCAACACATTAATGAATGGATTTATTGAATACCTGTCAATAAAATAGCCACTACAGCCACCATGTCCTTGTAACATACAGTAAATACAATATCTATGATCACGTTACCTTCACTGGAATGAGTGCACAGCATGTATGCCTATAACTGGTCTCTAATTGCATTCTAGAAGTTATATCTCTACAGTCCTATTCCTGACTGTAACCATAACGCCGTTGAATAAATGGGTCAAAAATTAATCACAATTGGAATCAAACATGCTCTGACCTCTAAAGGGTTAAGTTAAGCTGCTCGGCTACAGCTCTGGGGCCTCAATTAAAAGTTGTCTGGAGGTAGCCTGGTCAGAGACATTTATATCCTGGCAGAGACAGGGCTCCACATTAAACAATCAGCCCCAATTCTACTGCAATTACCTGCATTCAAAGCCAGCAGCTGGGGCTAGCCTCTCTATTCACTAATCTCCCCCCTGCCCTTGTGAGGAGAGGGGCAGACTGCTGGGGGACTACAAGCCCTCCCTAATTGTAGCCAGACCAGGATTATTATTGTTATTAGCCCAATGGGATAGCCGGTACTCACTCTAGGACAAAGGCGAGAACAAAAACACAGTTTGATTTCCTTTATTTTGTTATTCATTTTCTTTTGGTACTTAATGACACACACTATTTTTCTGTTCTGTTGGTGCTATTCAAATAAGCTTTAACATATAGAAAACACACACATTGACCCGAAAACAAAAATGCCAGAAACATTTGTTAATATGGATATTTGTTAAGGTTAAACCACATGTGTCAAAGTATCTCAGAGAAGAACTTCAGTTTCACATCATTGTTTTTTTTAACGGCATATTGTTGAAAATCATATTGATTTATTGAGTCTTATTGAAACCTCCCATTGTCAAAATGATACAAATGGCTTGAATTTTGTTACATGGATGGAAATAAGACTCAGATTCCATAGCAATTTCACCCATTCCAGGTTTTAAAACAAGCTTGATTAACCACAGTGTACAGGTAACGAGCTCAGGTGAGTCTTAATAAACATAGTAAAAAAACCACGGGACTACAACATTTCTAAGTCACAGACTCAGCAAGTCAGCGGCTGGTTGGTAGGATTTGAACTCCATTATAAGCATCCCCCATAGCAGAATATGATTTCCAAAAACCCAAGTGGGATTCGCTCTGGAAATACCTCTAGGCGCTACCTCTAGATTGAAGAGAAGGATTCCACTCTCCACTCTAAACTTTGCATCCCTGGAGTTCCCATGAAGATTTATAGAGAACATCTTTCATCAGGAGTCACTCCCAGGCTCTTCTTGAGGGACCTTGTGGCAACATTTATTTTCATTTGCGTGTTATTTCCCACAGCCTTCATACAGTTCAGGCTTCCTTTTCACACATGTGAAAAGTGCCGGCATTAAGCTGTAGTGAGAGTCCTGTAATCAGGGTAGTTTAACTACCGCAAAGCTACGACAGATGGGGATTGGCAAAGATTTCTTCACTGTTTAAGTATTACATCCGAGCAAAGAAAGAAGTGTGTTCATTTCACAAGGGGAGCTGGTGCCTTCGCTTAATAAATACTACTGGTTCTTTCTGTGCATTTTTAATAAGAACGCTATCTTTTCTCAAATGATTAATTTATTCATAACTAGGGCTTGAATTTCCAGCGTTTATTACATAATTGCTCCAGTCGTAGCATATGATTGACATCTAGCTTTCGCACATCCAGCTAATAAGTTCAACACGTGCTGAGTGCAGCAATGATGTGCTTTAAAGACTTTGTCATATCCCTCTAATCTCAGCATGACCTCCAGGTTTAATAAAGTATGATGTGTTTACTGTACAAGGAAAGGGAAAGGCTTCTGAAACACTCCATGGTAGGTAAATTAACCCAAACAGAGTGGTAATTGGAGCACGCAAGTATAGTTGATGTGTTTCACGGTTTTCCTGCATTGCGCCTCCGCTCGACCAGATCTTGCCAGACCCCCTGGTTTATTAAGGGTTGAGGTATTGTTGAGGTAGGTAAGCAAGCCGTCACAGAGCCCCTAGTTTATTAAGGGTTGAGGTATTGTTGAGGTAGGTAAGCAAGCCGTCACAGAGCCCCTGGTTTATTAAGGGTTGAGGTATTGTTGAGGTAGGTAAGCAAGCCGTCACAGAGCCCCTGGTTTATTAAGGGTTGAGGTATTGTTGAGGTAGGTAAGCAAGCCGTCACAGAGCCCCTGGTTTATTAAGGGTTGAGGTATTGTTGAGGTAGGTAAGCAAGCCGTCACAGAGCCCCTGGTTTATTAAGGGTTGAGGTATTGTTGAGGTAGGTAAGCAAGCCGTCACAGAGCCCCTGGTTTATTAAGGGTTGAGGTATTGTTGAGGTAGGTAAGCAAGCCGTCACAGAGCCCCTGGTTTATTAAGGGTTGAGGATTTATTGAGGTAGGTAAGCAAGCCGTCACAGAGCCCCTGGTTTATTAAGGGTTGAGGTATTGTTGAGGTAGGTAAGCAAGCCGTCACAGAGCCCCTGGTTTATTAAGGGTTGAGGTATTGTTGAGGTAGGTAAGGAAGCAGAAAGGGAGCCCCTGCAGTGCTGTGTTCTTCACAGCTTTTCTGTGACAGTAGCAGGAGTGGAGACGAAGGTGAGGGACAGCGCTTGATCTATCTGAGCCACAGGCTCTCAGGTGACAGCACTGCTGCACAAATTACCTCCAGAATTGGAAAAGGCAGTCAGGCGGACAGACGCCCTAACTAAGATCTGGCAAGCAGATTACTCTATCTCTCCTTTCCTCAATCTCTCTCTCTTGTTCCATCTCGATTTACAAGGCTTTCAGACAGTGCAAAATTGTAACTTTTTTTCAAGAAAAATAATGGTTCTATTAAAAGGTGCTCCTGTTCGCATTTTAACATTGCGTTGTACAATACTCTTCTCCGGATTATTCTTCATCAGTAATTTCTTTTTTTTTTTTTTTTTATAATGCTTCAGTTCTTTTCATTTCTCATCATCATGTTATATGTTGCGTTCCTTTTCTTAACGTGTTTTGCAGTGACAGATCTCTGATAACATTACACAATTTGCTGGAATCACGCTGCTTCCTTATTTTGATACAGGTGTCCATTAAAGACTGGAGCAAACCTTCCGATAGGGGCCCTCGGGCCCAGAATGTTTCACTTTCAATGCATTAGTAATTAACACTTACATCCAGTTAGTTGATTATATTGTAATAATAATAATAATAATAATAAGATTATTATTATAATATTCCAGTATGTAAGTCATACAAAGTTGTACATAAGCCATTCCATTGTATTCTCTTGCCAGCCTCCCTCTGCTCTGTGCTGGTGGACCAGAGAAAGAGAAATGAAGCAAGGCTCTGGAGCTTTACTGTATATCTATGATGGAGTGTTTCAAGTTATGGCTGGCCATGCGCATCATATTAGTCCATCAATTCCCTGGTTAAACGGATTAACAGCATGTCATCAAATACCCATTATGTAAAACATGAACCAATTTCAATTACATAATCATGCATTTTGTGTTTTAAATTACTGTGCCTCAACTCTTTTTCTAAGTTGTCCCATGACGAGGGAAAAAAATAACTAAACTAAAATCTATAAATATCATATAGGATGCTGCAGATCAGACACAAGCGAATATCCACTCCACCATTGAGAGGCCAGGGCAACTACAGGAGGGGATTTACTGGCCACTCTGACCTTGAGTGATTGAAAATCAGCTTGCATCTTCCACAGAACCCACAGTGTATCTTTTTATAATGCATACTTAATAAAAATTCAGCAAAGTACAGCAAATTTTCTTAAGATGCCATGTCTGTCTGATACAAACTATCTGATAAATAGAAATCTCGGGTGGCTGGATCACATCTATATAAGGGTCTAATTATATATATTATTGTTATTGCTACAGGCTCACACGGCTACAACCTTCTGAAACAAAACATCCCTCCGCCCAGCCCAGATATCCAACAGAACCTCCTCCCTCCCCGCCCCCCGTCCAGGTCTCTAACACAGCCCTGCAGGTCTCCCCTGTCCCCCCGTCCAGGTCTCCAACACAGCCCTGCAGCCTCTTCGATACGACGGACCTCACTCTCTGCTGTTAGGATTCCTGTCACTGTCTCCCCACTTCATCTACAGGCTGTCAGCCGTTTCCTCAATGCGCTCCGTGTAATTTCAGCCCTTCATTGCGACATATTCCATCCTGACCAAATGAAATAACACTCTGTGCAGGGAATGCATAAGCCCCAGGGTGAGGGGCTGACACTTTCACAGTCACTTAGAAAAGAGCCCCCCTCCCCTTCAGCTTTGTAACAACAACAGGCTGATACTTTATTGTTTTGTTCATTTAATTATCTATTTATTCATTCATTTTATTTACCGGCGATATTAAAATGCGATTACATTTGCACTGTGCAATACTGTTAATAATACTGCATACTCCTCAGCATGACTCGGAGTCAGAGGCAGTGCATTGGATTACTGCCACACAGGCCAGGAGAGATCATCTGACACAGGGCAGCAGGAAAGCAAGCGTAACTACCTTGCACAGGTAAACCCAATGCACCAGCCAGGGTCATCAGAACAGACGGCAACTGGTTCAGGAAGCCAGTATTATTATTATATTAATATTAGAAGATATGCAATGTTATTATACACATCATCAGAAACTTTGGAGATAGTGTCTGTTTTATTAAGGAAACAAGAACACACATCTAAACTTCAAAAGGGACTCACGCGATCCTGCCTGCCTGCCCAGTGGAGCTATGTTCTCCCCCTACCAACCACATCCACCACCACCACACACACACACACACACACACACACACACACACACACACACACACACACACACACACACACACACACACACACAAAGCAGAGGTGGGAGATGGTCTGTGCTGTACAGAAACAAGCACGCATGTTTGATGTGGTTATCCTGTAAGAAAGAGACATCTGGAGGATAATAATCATCATATCAAACAGGTCGGGGAATGCAGGGAACAGCGAGTCTGGAATAACACTGCCAGGCGCTGTCATGCTTACTGACTGGGGCCTATTTTTATCCGAGGCAGGCAAAAAGCTAATTTGCCTTCTGCCGTACACCAGCGAATTTGTCAGGATCCATCCGATCTAGCAAAACCCTTTAAAAAGGTGATTTTTTTTTTTGTCCTTTTACTAGCTTTTATGCCCCTTTCTAGTGTGACCTCCACTTGACCCAGACCGGGCTAGATTCACAACTGCGGTTACTCTAAATTAGCACAATTTTTCAAAAAGGAAAACAAAGTGATGAGAACAGAAATAAACATTCAGACAGTTATAACTTTGGGGCCTGTAAGTAGTTCTCAGAGTGCATGGGGGGGCGGGGGGCATGTGGGGGGTGAGTCCACTACCTTTGGTCCAACAGGGACCTCCTGATAAGTTCCCTGGATGGTTGCAGAGGGAGGTATTGGGGGGGGGGGGGGGGGTGTTCCATGGTGGCTTCCTGCTTCTCAGATCCTTTTCCCCTCAGAGCAGCTGGCTGCCAGCACTACCAGGGGTTATTTTCAGAGCTCCAGCCTGTAGCTGTGCCATGCTACTGACACACATGCACAGATCATTCAAATATTTAAAGAGGAGATGATTATCTATTTAGAGATACCAGGGTATTTCGTAAGCAAGGGATCCGAGTGAAGAAAAATGGGCAATACATTCCCCAGGCCTAGTTTTGCTGTAAATAATTTGTGAAGCTACTGTAGATAAGTTTAGATTATTATAGCATCTGCAAACATCTGAATCATCAACCACTGTTCACCTACAAAAACTTGCTTCTACAACAGTTATAAATCTCCCACAGCCAGCTTGAGCATCGCAGCCATGTTAAACTCATAAATATCAAAAACAAGGATTTGTCAGACACAACGGAGAACAACAATGAATGGACATTATCTTCCGTTGGAAGGTTATTTATGGGGCAGCCTGTAATTGAACATCGTATATCCATGAGGTGCGAGTTATTCAGTGGAGTCTCACTCATAATTGCTTCTCATCCCTGGTGGAGGAGAGACAGCCCAGTGCGCAGTGCTATTCTGTAGCGCAGTGGTGAATATTAAATATTGCATGCATCACCTTCATGTCAGGGTTAAGTGTGGGAAATCTTGCAAGCTAGTGTGGGATTTTGAAGCGCTTTCACAACCACAAAACAAGGCAGGTTGTTGATTTGTTCAGAGCACGCGCAATTCCATGAGCACGAGAGGGGACGTGATTGAAGTCTAGAAAATCATAAATGGTCTAGATAAAGTTTATCCAACACACTACTTCAAATTTAACAAAGGGAGTGAAACAAGAGGACATGAATGGAAATGGAGTGAAAGTATGTTTAAAACAGAAAGTAGCAGTGGTGGCCTGTCATAAGAGTCTATGGAGCTAAGCCTGCGTGTAACTTTGTAAAAACAAAACCAAAAGCTTACCTTATGTCACGCTTTCCAAGGTCTGCTGTGTTGCTATTGGCTAATGTAGCCTCAAAATGGGTGGGATTCTGTGTGCATTCCACCTGCAATCACCCTCTATCTAAGTTTTACTGTATAAAATAAAATGTTTGACCATTACAGTATTCACTGTTTGGTTTCTCAAACCAGCTCTTCAACTTCCCAATGGATATCTGGGGCAACAATGATTTAAAAAATCTTCCACAAGCTGTAAAAATATTTTCTGCAAATTACATCACTCAGGATTCATCAATCAAGTAAGTCCTTGGTGTTTTTGTTATATTTCTTTTTGTTAGATTGTTATTTTGCCTGGAGTGTCGATAGGGCCTGAGGCATCAGCCAAGGGCCTTTAACCACCCCAGGCACAGTATATAATATATATATCTCATCGGAACCCTACGGTCCGAAGTGGTTTATACAGCTTTTAACATGACCAACTGTCATTTGGGTGATCAAAAATAATTAAAACACATTTTAAATTAAGATAAAACCACAAATGTTTATTGTGTATGCATCTGCAGTGCAATATAGTCCCAAATTTAATTAATCGCTTACTAAAAATAAACTGCACGTTTATTGTGAACTTCTGCATTGAAAAAGTGGCATCTCACTAGCAACTAGAGGACTGAGCACGCGCCGATGATGGGCGGAGTTTCAAATGACACCAAGGAAGTAAGGGGAGCAGCTGCCATGGATGCTGAAGCTGTATCTTCAGGTGAGTTTCTGTCCTTGTTATATGTGAGGCACACATATTCAAGTTTGTTTTTATCCTTTTGGATCTCAAAAGATGTTTTTGTTAGTTGCCGGTCACCCTCACATCCAAGTCGTGCCAGATTAGTTGAAGATCAAACCAGACTTTACACACCAAGCCGACTGTGGTGTCAGGGGACAGTGCCTCACTTTCCCACAGGTGCTTAAAATCCAGGCTGGTAATTCAGGTGTGGGTGGTGGTGTCTGTCCTTGTCTTTAACTGCTTTTCTAAAAGTTTTCACCCTTCCTCGACAGGAGGTCTGCTGCCCAGTTTGCCACTCCGAGAAGATGCGTCACCCATAGAAACAGCAGGTGCCGGAAGGCGATGCAACCTCAGGGACCGGAGGCCGTCCTGGTGGTTGACATACGCCACCACTGATGTGCTGTCCGTTCAAACCATCACGTTTTCCGTGCAACACTGGAAGAAAGTGCTGGAGAGCCACGAAAACAGCCTGCAGCTCCAGCACATTATTTGCGGTACCTGGTTGTTCTCAGAATGCCCCCCAACCCGTTGGAGGCATATGTCATCGCCACTTGGCGAGTTAGCACCACTGCCATCCGCACACCCTCGCACAGGTGAGAGGGCATCCTTCACCATCGTACTGCCGCAGAGACAGTGTCTGTCGTGCTTGGGAGTGTAAGTGGAATGCATTGAGCCAAGCTTGGATCGGGCACATGCGTAATAGACCCAGCTCAATGGCTGGTATGTGATATGGCTGCGACCATCAGATCCAACAGTTTTTGGAAACGCACCAAGGAGACCTTCGATCCCTGTTGGAACAGGGAGAAGCAACCCTGAATAGTTGTTACTCTGTCGTCCGACAGCTATGCTATCATCGTACTGGAGTCCAGCCGGAGCCGCAAATGCGTATGCACTGCACCGGTATAAGCCAACTCTTCGCATTGTTGATGGGGAGGCCCTGCCTAGCCAGATGCTGTTTCACAATCACCGAGTAGACCACTGCTCCCACTCGTGACTGAGCACAAATCAGAGATAGTTTAGTACACTGATCCCCTGCAACCACAAGGTGGCCAGGATAGTGTCTATGCACTTTGAAAACGTACAAGGAGCCAGGGAAAGGCCAAAAACGCTTCCCTGAAAAGATGAAGCAGAGGTACTTCTTGTGCTCTGGACGAATGGGAACGGAAGAATACGTGTCCCGTAAATCCACGGTGGTGAACCAGTCGTCCGGCCAGACTGACTGGAGAATGTGACAGTGAGTCAGCATTTGAAACCTCCTTTCCTTCAAGAACTTGTTGAGGAATCTTAGGTCTAAGATGGAGCGAAAGCTGGCGTCCTTCTTGGATACTAGATAAGAAGGTGGGGTCTAAGAGACAAATGTCTTGCTTGCACAGCAAGGCAACCACTTCCTCTTTGAGTACCGAGACCTTGAGGGTCCGACATGGATGTATGCGCAACTCCTCGGAAGGGGGGAGGTCCCAAAACGGAACTGCAGCGTGTAACCGTTGTGAATGGTTGCGAACACCCAGGTGTCCGAGATGCAAGCTCGCCAATGCAGTTGTTGTGCGGTGAAGGGATGGGTCTGAGGCCACAAGCCTTCAGGGCCCCTACTGGTGCTGCTGAGGTTGGGGCAGAGCACTCCGAGGCAGCTGCCCTGGAATTGCCTCCTGGAACGCTGTTACACGGACGCACAGAGGCCTGCTTTCCTTGCGCTCTGTGGAGGGGCTCAGTTTCCCATTGCTGCTGTGGCCTGTAGGCGGTGCCTCAGGTCACCCAGCAGAGCCGTGGGAACTGGGACCATCCTTGGGACAGTAGGTTTATTGCCCGACATAGTAGTGTGGTCTAGTTTATATGTTCCTTCTGGTATTCTGCCTGTCTGATCCCACCCTGATCAGAAAGAATGAGTGCTCCTCCTGGGTGCTACATATGTTCAGCAGCAATCTGCCACATAGGGTTGCCACCTTTTCGACAGACGAACCCGGACATACTTCTCAATCAGCTTTGGTCTGTCAAAACTGCAGTATACTGTAATACAGTTTAACACAAGTAAGCGGGTTGGTGATTCCCAGGCCTTACATAAAACATGCCTTTACCGTTAACAGAATGCATTATGATACATGTATTATATTACTGAACTAATATGAAATCACGGAAACATCGTTTATAAAATATTTAAAAGTACAATAATTGCAAGTAGCATCCATCTACTTGTAATTTTAGGCAACTTGAAAACTGAAGAGAAATCATTATGCACGTACCTTACATATTGTTAATGCTGTGCTCCTTTTTACACAGAATAGTCCTGTAGTAAAGTCTCCTCAGCTTAAGCGTCATGTAGCTGTCACTCACTGAAGCTGATTTTACAGGAGATACAGATTCTATTACTGACGCTTCGCAGAACAAAAGGTTTTAGTTTTTTTTATCTGTGTATAAAGTTATAATACTCTATACCAAATATGTCATATACATTGTTTTAATTTAGTCTATTTAACAAAAGATGTTAAACGTTTATTATAGGATATAAATATATATATAATATCATATATATGATATATTTATATCAAATATAAATATATATATAGTCAGACACACACACACAAAACATAGCATATGGTAACAAACTATTGAAAACGTAACAGTACATGTTTTAAAATAAGATAGTGGAAATCGTTTAAGCAACTAATGTATATCAAAGAAAATATTATAGGAAGGTTCGTGTTTCTTATGCGTTTCACTTGTTAATTCCTGCAACCCGGTCACAGATGCCAATTCCTGGACTGTCAGGTGAAACTCGGACAGGTGGCAACCCAAACTCAGGGAGACGGTGTTGAATTCTCAAGCGCTCTGCAACCCCCGTAAACAACACCACACATTCTCCCCATTCACTAACACCGTGACCCGTCCCGTTCACCTTGCAAAACATGTAACACAGACAGGCGAGACAAACTGAACAGACAAAGCAATTGTGCAGGTCGTTACAATATTTTTTAAATTTGAAAGTAAAAATATATGAAACCAAAAATCTTCACTATATACAATTGAACAAGAACTGTTGAATAATTATTTTCGTTTCATACAGTATTAAATAGCAGTGTTTATACGATAGTGAAATATCAAGATAAATAAATATGTCTATGTATTTATTTCTGTATTCATTTATTTCAATATTTATATTAATGTATTTATTTACTTATGTTTTACTTTTACCAAATATACAGGCTATCCTTCAGCATAGCTAATTCTCAGAAATTATGTTCCTTTTTGTCCATCGGGGACCACAGTGAGAGTTACACTGACAGGAAACCAAGCTCAAAATCTCAGAATGAGGATGATGATGATGATGATGATGATGAATGATGGCTTGAAAAATCTCAAATATTTTCCTGAGAATTCTCAGCAGACTGACTTCATCGTTCAAAATACTGCTTGGCTCCACTAGTCGTGTAGCACTGACAGTTAACACGGGCTTATGTCTTTGTATGCGATTACGTCACCTACCAGCCCTGCTGCTGCCTTCCCCCGTGCACGCTACACTATAAATAAATCATGTAATAAATGCGTTCCCCAGTATATTTCCATGTTGACACAATATTTCCATGTTGACACAATATTACTGTAATATATATATATATATATATATATATATATATATATATATATATATATGATATATAATATTATATTAAATATAAGTAAATAAAGTCAGGAGCCGCTACTGGAAGGCAGGAAGCACTTTTTTTTTTTTTTTTTTTTTTTTTTTTTTTTTTTTACAGAGATGTTTTTGGTATCTACATACCTTGTCTGATGGCTCACTTTAAAATTTTACTCTGAACATTTTAAAAAATGACTTGATTCTATCCTTTTAAATTAGATCCCCTAGTGCGAGTGAATGGTGTGCAAACCAGGGGTGAGCCTCGATTGGCCAAAAGGCCTCTTCTGGTTCCCAAATTTTTCATGTGTTTTTATTTATACATAACCCCTAATCCTAACCTTAAAATCACATTTTCATGCCCAACCCTTAACGCAATATTACCAGATGGTAAGTAGGTTTGGAGTCATTTTCTTTTTGTAAATTTTGCACTTCTCAGTTAGTTAAGGTACATCGAAGGCTGCGCTAGTCCAGACTTGTCTCAACTCAGTTTCTTCGTGTTTTGCCTTCATTTTGAGGTTATGGATGGATGTGCTCTTATTAAAACATCAGTCTTTTTCTCTCGTGCTGCTTTTGCCTTTGCCCATCTCTTCAAGGCAGGATTATGCATTTGTCTCCAGGACTTGCTTAGTAACAGCAACTGGAATCAAATTGAAAACTATCCCCTGCGAGCCCCTGTGTTGCACAAAATGAATCTCATGTACAAGTCAGTGCCCTGAAGCCTTCCAGGTTTAGGATTACATTTAGAAAATAATAAAGCACACCAACTGTGGACCTACGCATTCGGTTTATTAGTGTCCTTCAAAACACAAAGTCTGTCTGCAGATTGCTCTAGAAAAAATTGCACACTTGTCCAAAAGCTCCCATGGCTATCGACTCAGGGACACCATTTTCTTGATCTACACTTTAGTGGATCTTAAAATTGTACAAACCTGCTTTTCAGAGGACCTCATTTCGCTGCATTTTAAATGTATGTAGAAATGTTAATGAGAGAGTATAAATGACTGTTAGGAGGAGAGACATAGCAAGATTAATGAGGGTTACCGACGCTTAGAATTGCCTTTAAGAAATCTAAATGTTCATTGCTGATTTACGGCCTTGGTACAGCAGCAAAAATGTCATCGCCCCAGCTAAGGAAACTTACTTCTAATCAGTTTTTAAAACACTTAAATTTGATAAGAGAAATATTTTTTTTTTAAAAAAGGAGATAAACAATTAATTTGAATTGTTAAAAAGCTAGTTTGTTGAGAACAATTAGACACATTTTATAAAATTAATTAAAAAATGAAAAGGCAGTTTTGATTTTAAAATAGGAAAGCCGAGACAGAAAAAAGAAAAAAAAAACTATTTTGCATAAATACATTTTCAATCTTTAAAACAGTAAGAGTCCCAGCTTCCCTGACAGAAAAAGGCAGAGCATGCCATAATTTAGGAGCTTTACAAGAAAAAGCCTGTCTCCAGTATTCTTTTTATTCACCCTGGGAATAACCAGCAGACCCGCACCATGTGATCTAAGAGTGCAGTTAGGAGTATACAAGGCCATTCATTCCTGTAAGTAACTGGGTGCTGATCCATTCAGGGTGTTACAAAAGTTAAAATAAATTCTAAACTGCACAGGGAGCCAGTGCAAAGACTGATATGTTCACTCATTCTGGTTGTAGTCAGAATTCTAGTAGCAGGGTTCTGAATGAGATGTAAACGAGACATCCCATGTTTTGGCATACTAGACAAAAGCACATTACAATAATCAATTCTAGATGAAACAAGGGGATGCATTACTCTTTCAGCATCAAACACAAAATAGGTCTAATTGTAATTATATTTCTCAAATGATAAAACGAACCTTTGGTAACTTTCCTTATATTCTCAAATGACAGATCAAGGTCAAAGATGAGCCCCATATTTTTCATTTCTAGTTTTAGTTCTAACGAGAAACTGCTAGAGTAACTCAAGTAAATTGATTTCTTTTCAGTTGGTTCCGAGAGCCCACTGCCATAACCTCTGTTTGATCAGAATTCAACATTAAAAAGTTCTGACACATC
Source organism: Polyodon spathula (assembly GCF_017654505.1). Taxonomy (NCBI): domain Eukaryota; kingdom Metazoa; phylum Chordata; class Actinopteri; order Acipenseriformes; family Polyodontidae; genus Polyodon; species Polyodon spathula. The sequence goes on from NC_054543.1 coordinate 7,611,502, forward strand.
CAGCACTTGCTTTCTGCAAGCCAAGCCACTATTAACCCTTTAAAACAGGGTCTTAGTTCATGCTGAAAGAAAAAAATCTAATTAGAAGGTGGGCATTACTTCATACCAGCAGCAAATTAAAGGGACTAGTTACATGTTCATTAAAATGAACTGACTGAACAATCTGGTACGCTAGGCAAGCGATTTGCCTGCTGCTGTAGGAATTAATAAATACCAAGCTTGTCTTAAGTGTTAGCCCTCCCCCTCCATTAACTGCAACTAATTATGTAGCTACCTTAATTAGTGTATTAGTGATTAATCATTTAATTACAAGGACAATGCAGGGTCCTTTTGAGAAGTGGCTATTAGTAACCCAAGGAAGCTTCAAGTGGATTTTAGGGCAGTGCTGCTGCTTGACAAACGATTCATTAGTAAATAATTACAGCAATGTCTGTCTGAACAAGCGAAGAAAATGCTCTGATGTTTAAATTACTTTCTAAGGTTAATAACTAATGCAGCTTCATCAAAGCATTTTCATATTTGTGTTAAAAACTAATCACTGGCTTGTGGTGCGTAATGAAGTCACTGAAAATGCAAAATGCAGCACAGGTGCAAATGAAAACTTACTGTGTCCAGGTACAGCGACTTATCTTAAACACATTAATAGGGCAAAACTTTTGCAAATCATGCATGTTTCACCGTTTCAAATTGCAGCATGAACAAAAACAAACCCCCTCTAATAATGTGTTTAACTATTGTATTTAAGGTAAAAATTCCATGTGGATGAAACAGACAAAAAGAGCCAGTGTCTAAGAGACCCTGAATGATATCACAATATTTTTTTTTTTTTTTTGTAAAATGAAATTATATTTTCATAGGTGTTAGACTGTAAACACACTGTGCCCCATAATGTACAGTCTATAAATATAAAAAGTCAATTTAAATCTTAATAGAACCTAATCATGCATTAATATGCTGTGTGTATAAATTAGCACATTTTAACCCATCTCCATCGTGAAAATGCATGCATGAAGGCCACTTTTACACTTTACATAATATGTGAAAGGATTATAAGTGTCACCTAGTCAGGAATCTTTGTTGAAAGATTGGTTGACATTGCCTTAATATTGTCAGAATGTACATCCCCATATTTTAAAATAATGAATAATCATCACAGGTTAAATTTAATATAACAACTACGTTAAAATAACCGTTGATAGTTGCAGGTTATATATTAAATTATACATTGTAGTGGACCTCAGTTCCCGCAGGCAGGCGTCTCACATGGGACGAAGCATGCTACACTCTCCCCTGCCAGCCTCAAGTCCGCCCCGGACTTGCTCACCAGGCTACAGTCCGACAAGTACCTGCATCCCACTGCTTACACCAATGTAGCAAACCCTCAGTTCCTGCAGGCAGGCACCTCACACAGGATGAGGCGATTAATAAAATGTACCAGTAACTTTATTTTAAATGTATGGTGCTTGCTTGTAACTTATTGTGCCGAGTGCAGCAACAGCCTTGGGTCTAAGCTGCCAGCCGAGCGTAGATATATATATACTATTTACATCCACACTATGTGGCCTTAATTATACAACTAAATACTGATTTAAAAAAAAAAAAAAAAACTGCTGCTGCTGATGTTCGGACTGCTCTATGCAACCGGCACAGCAAAGCAACATTTAAAATAAAAAAAATAAATAAGGAACCAAGATTTCAATTAACATTTGCAATTGAAACGAAACTGAAACTATATAACTATTGATGTGCTTTTATTTTATGCACAAATAGGTACTGTATTTCTACTTTTATTCACAATCTCATTGCTATTATTTATTATTATTATTATTATTATTATTATTATTATTATTATTATTATTATTATTATTTATTATTATTTTAGTGCTAGTAGTGACAAATACTGTAATAAAGAAAATCTAAAAATAAAACAGTACTAATATTATTAATAGTTTAGCTAATGCCCTTATCCAAGGTGACTTACTCCAGCAGCTTATATTGTTCATTTTGGGTTGTCCTTTTACTATAGCGAGCAAAAGCCTTTGGACCCAAACAGGGTTCTTATGGCAAGGGTGTACTGTATTAAGTATTTGACTTGTGATTAATAGACGACACTTACACATTTTAATATATAATGCGTGCATATCTGTTATTTCATTTTTGTTATTTTTCACCACCCATAGTGTTTAACATTTAACAGGAGAGTATAAAGACATTTGGATCAAAATCCAATATAAGCCCTTACAAACAAGTAACATACTGCAAGTATAATTGTGCCAAAATGGTCTTGTTTTAATATACTACTGGTACCATTACACTATCCTATTTTGGCACAAGTACACTTGCAGTATACAACTTTGTATATTCTTTTTGTAAATAATGCAATGTAGTTCTCAAATATTGGACATTTCTTAGATTGTATCTTACTTTTTCATACCTGCATTGTCTCTTGCTAGATATGCACCTCCAGATTCTGACAAATACTTTTAGAAAACCAGGTGTAACTTCTGCTCTGGATCAAAAAGCTATAATGCTCTGCGGCTGCCCGCCTATGTGGATAACTATCAAAAAACTAGTAGAAACTAACTAAAACACAAATCTGGTAAAAAAAAAAAAAAATGGAAATCTGGAAAAAGTATGGAATTCTGATGTTGAAAAAGTATACAAGAACATAAGAAAGTTTACAAACGAGAGGAAGCCATTCGGCCCATCTTGCTCGTTTGGTTGTCAGTAGCTTATTGATCCCAGAATTTATGATATTTTACTGTAAATGTATGGTTTTTAAATCTCTAAAACAAGATTATCCTAATGTATATAAAAACATGAAGTCTGATACTATTTTTACACGGTTTTACCGTAATAACATTTATACGGTAATTCACTCCCCAGATATTTTTTTTTTTTTTACTGTACAAATGAGGGTTATCAAGAAAGTCTTACCGTAACATGATGTATTGTGATAGTGTTTTTTATACGGTATATTACTGGCAACCCAGCTGCCATTTTTTTTTTTTTTACCGTAAAATCAGTTGGTTTTTTTACAGTGCATATTTATAATGCACATTTATATTGCCTGCATGCAGTACCTTACACTTTTCTCTATTAAAAATGTTATTTGCCATGTGTCTGCCCAGTTCTGAATCTTGTCTAGATCATTTTGAATGACCTTTGCTGCTGTAACAGTGTTTGCCACTCCCCCTATTTTTGAGTCGTCTGCGAATTTAACTTTAATTGAAGTTTGCTTACTATACCAGAATCTAAATCTAGATTAGGAATAGCAGAACACTGAACACTGATCCCTGTGGTACTCCACTGGTTACCTCGCTCCATTTTGAGGTTTCTCCTCTAATCAGTACTTTGTTTTCTACATGTTAACCACTCCCTAATCCATGTACATGCATTTCCTTGGCGTGAGACACCACTAGATACTGTACCTACATTGACTACAGTGTACTTTGTACAAATCACAGTCCATCGGTCAATTATGGGCAACTAGACATTTTTTTGGACAACCAAATTGTCGACAATGACCAAAGGGCAAGTACCATTACCAAAATACTGCGAGCCCTGTGCATATATTAGTATAAGCCTATTTCATTAAAACTTTAAACTATAGAATGGTGAGTCAATTCCATTTCAAATGTAGCCTACGCACGTGTATTGATCTAGTTTGGATATTCTGCATTGTTACAGCAGCTATAAACGTGTCATTAAAATATAAACGAGTCAGAAGAATTAATATGTAGTTACTATTGCTAACAGTAACCGAAGCTCCTTTGCGTACGACAAGCGTTCATCCTGCGCACCTCCAACATAACTATACGATATACTGTGAATAGTTTAATATTTAATAGGTTATAATGAATGCAATGTGTGTATGTCTATACAGGCACGCGTTCATATATCAAATACCTCCAAACAGGACAAGACCATGTAAAGAAGAAAGCAACAGCCTATTGTAATAAGCACAACTGACTTATTTCTTGTTTATTTATCTAATCCCATCTGCCATGCTTATAACAAGCTACATTGCTAGATCAACACTGGTAATTATAGTTTCCAATTCACCTGTATACCTGTTTTAAACACTTCCCTTGATGACGTGTAGTCCAATATTAACACGAACAGTACACAAGAGAAATACAAAACACTATATATGTGCGTCCCAGGTATATGTTGTCGTCAGTATGCATTGCAAACCAACAAGACGCGTTCTGCAAACGGAGTTCTACATCCTTTCAAACGCAATGCTTACCTGAACCTTCTCTTGAGGACCTGCGGGCGCCCCGGAGGAGCGAAGCTTTCTGCTGGCTAATTGAACGTTGAAGAGGAGTATACACCTTTCTCTCTCTCTCTCTCGCCATCTCTCTCTTTTTCCCTCTGCGTGAAAAATAAATTATCCACACGTTGTCCCGTGCAGCCAGACCTTGTCTTCGCAGATCTCCAGGTCTTGTGCAAAAAACAAAAACAAACAAAAAAAAAAACTTTGATAACAGTTCTATGAGTGTGGGGCACGGTCACCAGTCAGTGCATGCAGCGGCACAGACTGTCGGGTCGCTTCAATATAGATACACAAGGTTCCTTCTGGCTAGGATACTGTGAGAGCTGCCGGAGAGCAGGTACTAGATCCCAACTGCCTCAGAATTAGTCTCTTCTGCAAAGTGCGTCTCTGGGGCGCTTGCACAGGAGTACAGACAGAACGCAGGTATATTTTATACGCGGTACTCCCTGCGATACATAGATACATAGATTACATACACTGTATCTATCTGTTTACTGTAGATAATAAAACACGAAAACAAAATGTGAAGGAATTATTTGGTATACCATGCTAGAGTATTTATAGCTGTCAGGTCGCGTTATGTTTCAGTTCGCGTTATGTTTCCACATATGTTAGTTTATTTAAACAATGACGCGACAATAAGAATGAAATACAAATCATACATTTAGCGGTATAAATGCATACACTTCCGTTTTCCACACTTTTTCCCGTTAGCGTCGCTGTTGCTGTGTTTTATTATTATTATTATTATTATTATTATTATTATTATTATTATTATTATTACTGTTTTGTGTGCCTTTTTTAGCCCGTTTTCTTTCAGCACACCTGCATGTTGAACGGCGGTACAGCATCTTTTAAGCGAAACTGACCAGCTACACTCTTATATCAACACCTTTCACATTCACTCCTCCCTCTTGTCTTCCTTCCCTTCCCAACGAAGCATCCTAAATTATTACAGAAATACCGTTTCTTGTATCCATGGTAACAAGCAACACCCCTCGGCACAGGCGGCTGGTTTTACTCAGTTTGCCTATGCGTCTGTCTGTTCCCTCGCCTCTCTTTCACTCTTTCAACCTCTCAAATCCCTACAGAGCTGTGCCAACAGAGCTCAGATGGCAAAGAAATCATCTACTCTTGGTTCTCTTCTGTAGAATACCCTTTCAATTGAAATAAAACAGTACAAATCATATAATGTTTTGCAGCACCTTGTAGTCGTAACCCTACAGGCGCAACCTTTGAAACTATTCTCCTTTGGTCAATCTCACATTGCTAAACTGAATTTACAATTTATTATGGGAGGCGGGCTGTCACACATCCCTTAGAAGGCGCTTTGAACAGCTTGCACAGTCACGCTGCACTTGTCTCTAATTTTCATTAATTAGCAACCCCTCCTCAAATCTCCACTGCAAAGCTGCTAGTAGAATTCACCTGTGTTCATCATCGTAGTGGGAAGTCTGTCAAAGCGCTCTCAATTGCATGGGCAATCAGCGCCCTCTAGTGGCCCAGTGTGTTTATGTATTGAAACAGCTACATCATTTCGGATTCTGCCGTCTTCTGGTGATAAAGCTCTGACATGGAAGTGACACATTAGTTATAACTATATGAATATATCATATGCATATCGATTTGTGTATTACACATGTGTATAGTGTTGTGCTATACATGCTTTCCATAACTGATTCAGTTAGTTTATGATTATTCCCCTCTCAGGAATACAACAAAGCTATGGGTGATTCTATCACACCCAGTCAAACTGGATTTCGGTCTGCATTTGCGTCACAGAAAAACTAAATGTAATATTAGGAGAAACCTGGTAGTATCACCAAACATGGGCAAAGCTGGTAAATAAAAAGTAATGTAACTTTAATACAGTATTGTCGAGATAAGACTGGATTTGTGACTGCAGGGGGAGGAAAAAAAATCTAATGAAATACAATTGGGTACTTCATATGAGTTCATTTACACAGGAACTCTCAGAATATAAGTGTGAATAAAAGGGATTGTTTTAGGAAACATTACACCTTCAATCAGTAGGTTAAAAACACGCAGGGATACAAAGTATGAAATGTTTAAGTGGAAACAGATTTTTAAGGTTTCTGTGATTTGGTACACAATAGTTCTTTTTGCTTGTCATTTTTTTCTTCAGTCTTTGCCATTCCTGGAACACTTGGACAGGGGCCTGTCCTGATGGCATCAGTGCTTCTGCTTTCCCATGATTGTTGCTGAATAGTTGCACACAACTCTCACACACAATATACAGGTCCAATGGATCACACTACAGGTCTTGTTACCCCTTTCTATCCATTTAACTTTGCAAACATGGGAGACTGTGGCATTTTCTGATTTTACTCATATTTTATTTATTTATTTTTTTTGGGGGGGGGGGGGTTACAATATGTGCCGTGTTCCAAATTTCACAGCTGCATGCAACAGGAAAATGAGGAGGTAAAAAAAAAGAGGATTTGGTCAGACCAGTTATTTGTAGTTTAGGATTTTTGTTGAGGAACTGATAGGACCTTGTGGGAGACACAGTGATTGCTATCTCCCAGCAGCCTTTTGAGCTCCCAATCGCTGGTTCTCCTCTGGGTCCTGCAGTTATAAAGCTCCCCCCTGATTCTAGCATACAGGAAATTGTGCTGGAAAAGCACAAGAAATACACTGAGTTTAGTGACATGCATATTCTTTATAAAAGGCTTTCAGTCTTTAAAAGGGACAACTTATCTCCATGTTTCCATTGATTTACTTCCAAACTTTGAGCAATCTAATACTACACATTGTAAACCCAGTGTGTGTGGTTTTTATTTAGCTTTTTGTATGTCATCAATTTGAGCTCATTTCATTATGTCCTTGTAATTACAAAGTCAGTGCCTGCTAATAACTGCACTATGCACAACAACAGCTGCACAGTTTGTACTTTATTGCTACAATTCACCCCTTTCAAGTGTGAGATTCCTGGAACTCAGTAATAAAGAGTTGGTTCACAGCATTCAAATTAAATCTATTTAATAAAATATATATCAAGAAAGGGCAGACTTGATTGAATCAGAGCACAGCTTTGACACATGATGTAAACATCTATATTTAGAAAAAAACAAAAAACTAGAATTGTATAAGCACTATTATTTAAAAGGAGCAGTCATTTTGACAGCACTCTGCTGCATCAACTCATTCAGTTAAACACTTGAGGAAAACTCACAGAACTCACCTTAAAGCAAATTCAAAATACAAACAATTCCTTTTCAATTTCACCCAACACTTTGACAAACACTCATGAGATGCAGTTGTACTAAACACTATGTAACACCTTTTATCAAATGTTTCAATGATTTTTAATGCAGACTCTATCTTTATAGCCTCTTTCTTTTTTAAAAAAAGTACAAAAACCTTGCAAATCTTAATGCTAAAAACATAAAAAGTCAAAAATACACCCTGGCAGTGGTCTGGTTAATTTTGTATTATTTCCCTAGCTGATATAAGAAGAGCATTGGTGCAATTCAAAGACAATCCTAGAGCAAGGTTTGTCTTTGTTGGAACTGCTGCATATTCCTTTTTACTCTTCCCTTGTAAAAGTTTACCACAGGATTTTTACAGTTTTCCCATACTTTTCCATGGTTACACTATTCATTTACTCTGGTTTGCCATGCTTATTAATATGCTTTACCATACCTCACTATTCTTTACAATGCATTCCTATGCTTAAGCATGCTTTCACTATGCTTTGTTACACTTTGCTGTGCTTTTACTGTGGGACACCTTTACAAGGGTTCTGGGATAGTCCGTAGTGCTGGGATGGTCCAATTAAAAAACAAATAATACACACACAAACTGTAATGTATGCTGACATTACCTGTGCAATGTGACTGGTTGGGGGGGGGGGGGGGGGGGGTGACTGTGTATAAAATAGCTGAGAACAGCTCATTTCCTCCCATACAGCTGCAATTGCCTGTGTTTCCATTGCACTACAGTCACCATGCTTTTAAATGTTCTCGTCGAGCCCACATTTAAAAAAAAAAAAAAAAAGTAATTATTTTTTCCCACAAGGTGTCAGTTAAGTTATTTAGGCCCTGACTGGAATGACAAAGCTGGACTGAAGCGGAGCTGGCGTTGGAAACCTCTGGGTGTGTTGTTTTCTTCTGCAGCTTGTATCATAAGCGCAGTCCTTGGGGAAACAGCCAGTGAATAAAAACAACCCGCCCATAGCCACTCGCTCCCACAGCTGCCCTGGGGAGGGAGAGGGAGAGTGGTTTCACACTTCATTAACCACACCTGAGCTTGTCTGCTTCAACTCAGGTGAGCCCAATCCAGCAGAACACGCTTTCTATTGGAGAACAGTACCATAGCCAAACTAGAATACAAGTTCAGAAAAGAAAAAAAAATACTAAAGCATTAGAAGAAATAGAATATAGAAAAATTAAATAAAACTCAATTTAAAATCCTAATAAGAGCAGGAATGTTTCAGATCTAGGTTTGTTTTTTCCTGATGATGAACGGCACTATATAAAAGCTAGTGCCACTGCAGGGCCAGCATCCTGCTGGCTGGAGTCGGTAAAGCTCTGTGGTGTCTTACTACTGGAGTGCAGACTCAGTCAGCTGTGTTTACTGAGTCCTATTTAGTCCAGAATAAAAACATAACAAAAAACACAAAAGGATACATATTTTTGATAATACTGTCCAAACATAACAGGCTTTTCTTACTTGCTGGAATAAAAAAATGTTGAAAACATTAATAAAAAAAACTTTTTTTTAAAATGCCATCCTTTAAAACGTACGTCATAAATAATGCACGATCAGAACCGAAAAGGCAGACCCGGCCGCCAGCCCGAGCGCCAGGAACAAGGACATGACCACGCCCGCTGCCTCCGCCAGCTCCTTCTGCACCACCTTGGGCCCGTAGATCATGGGCAGGGTGCCCAGGTAGCCATTGGAGAGGCCCAGGAGGAAGATAAACACCACGGGGTAGACATCCTGGGCAAAGAGCACGGTGGGGATGTGGCCGCGGGGCTGGTAATTGCAGAATATGAAGAGTGGCACGAAGACCGTGCGAAGGGTGACCAGGGTGGGCAGGAGCCGACTCTTGGGCCCCGGAGCCTGGATCCAGGCTGTGATCTGGCGCCCACAGAAGTCCGCCACGTTGTACAGAAAGAAGCTGGTGAGCGGAGTAAAGTACTTGGTGGTCCAGGGACTGCCCGTATCCTTGCGCACAGACTCGATGCCGGAGGAGATGGCTGGGAACACCACGATGGAGACGAAGAAGACATAGAAGACGCAGAAACCCAGAACCGCGGTCCGCCGCAGGATAGGACAGAAGGGGGGGGTGGAGGGGGTGCCATTCCCAGAGACACCACAGGGGGGCGACACTCTCTCCTCTGGGCTCTGCATGTAGTACCTGCAAAACGATTTAAAAGTATTGTAGATTTAAAACTGATTAATCAGGGATGGAAATAAGACTCCTACTGCATAGCAGTTTCACCCATTCCAGGTTTTACTATGAGCTTGATTAGCCACAGTGTATAGGTAACAAGCTCAGGTGTGTCTTACTAAACATCGTAAAAACAAGGAATGGGTCTAACTGCTATGCAATGGGAGTCTCATTGTCATCCCCGGATTAATAACCACACTGACATTAGAACCACTGGTGCTGATGCTTTAGTGAATCTAACAGTGAAGTGTGAAAGTAAGTTTTTATTTTGGGCATCATAGTTCTTTAAACAGGATAATACTGGGCCAGTTTTATCATGTTTTTATACCAAAATGCAGTTGAAGCCTTTTTTTCTGTAAAAGTAAAATATGACTGTAAATCTTCTTAAAAGTTGTCCTGGCACAAAAAAAAAAAAAAAATGGTGCACATTGCATTTTTTGTTCTGCACAGAACTTGATAAATCAGCCCCAGTGTATATATAAAGTGTTACAGTGTTAAACGTGATAACACTGGAATACTGTTACAGTGCATTAACCAATTGCAGCTTCTAGGATAGCTAGGGTTAATCTCACTGGGTAAAGAAGAGCCAGCAACAAAGCACACAATGGGAGAGCTGCACATTACTGCCCCTTGTGCTACAGCAAAGAGTTGCAGCCTCTCTCCTTGTCACTTTCAATCTCAGTGAGCGATGATGTAGCAGATAGGATACCAAGGAATTCAAATGTACAGCTGTGAGACAGAAGCAGGTGGGAGTGTCTCAGTATATGTGTGTGTGTGTGTGTGTGTGTGTGAGCGAGTGTTTATGTGTCTGTGTGTGTGTGCGTGTGTGAGTTTTTGTTTGTCTGTGTGTGTGTGTGTGTGTGATTGAGTGAGTGTTTGTCTGTGTGTGTTAGTTTCTCTCTGTGGTTGCTAGTTTCCCTGTGGTCTCTGCTTTAGTTTCGGTGTGGTTTTCATACAGCTTTCTGACAAAACGTCTGCCTGCAATCAGAAAAACAAAGGGGCCTCTTCTTAAAGCCGGTTAATTTCTGAAAGGAGAATGATCCACCTAATTGCGACAATGGGAGAAAGAGAAGACGAGATCTGGAATTAAATGAATAGCTGGCGGGCTGCAGTTCCGTAAACAGAATAAAACAAATCAGTTTGGTACAGACTGTACTGTTACAGAGTAAAATGCATGAATTAATCATCTTTAAAGTTCATCTTTAAATAAACTGCATGACAATGCTTCCTATTGAAAATGATATTGGCTGATTCTTCAGGTTACATACCTAACTAAAGAAACAAAGCTTTCCCTGTATTCCATCACAAAACCTTTCTTCTTTAAACATCACTACACAATTTAACAATTACAATTACACATAGCAGGGTTGCAAAGAAGACCCCTACAGCACAGCAGTTTGCTATATTCCTGGTTTCGCTCTAAGTTTATTAAGACACACCTGAGCTTGTTACCACTGCACTGTGGCTAATCAAGCTCGTGGTAAAACTTGGAATGGGTGAAACTGCTATGCAGTAGGAGTCTTATTTCCATGACTGCATGCAGTCGTATACACATGCTGTAGTAATGTATAAACTGTGATGGATAGCTTCTTATGACGGCTTTTCTGACTGGTTACAAACATTCCTGACACGTTCACGTTTACAAGCAATAGATCTCAAAGCTGAAACTTTTTGGAAATGAAACAGAAGCGAAGTGGCTGCAGCTCAGGCTGCTTAGTCTCACCTAGAGTAGGCGAGTCGAGGCAGGAGCAGGTACATGATGATACACAGCACCACGAACACATCAGCCAACAGGAAGAACGCCAGCGCGCTGTCTGTGACATCAGCGGCCGCCGCGAGATCCACCACTGAGGCGACAGCACACAGAGTCCCGCCCATCGCCTGCCCTGTGGAGGAGAGAGAGACAGACCGGCCCAATGCGCATCATTAGAAACCAACCAATCAGAGCGAAGGATCAGCCACGGTTCCAGACTCTGCACAGAACACTGCAGCACAACTTCTCAATGAAAATGTTTTACATGTAAAATAGCATGTGTTGAGGGCTTGCTTTTTATAAAGACATTAACATTGCAGAGGTTTTACATGCTGTGAGCTTAATAATAATAATAATAATAATAATAATAATAATAATAATAATAATAATAATAATAATAATAAACTCCCATTGCAGAGCGGTTTGAGCCAGTCCAGGTTTTTTTTTTTTGAAATAAGACTCCCATTGCAGAGAAGTATCAATCTATGTATGTATGATTTTTTTTTTGTTGTGTGTTAAATGTGTGTTCTATGTAAAGTCAATGCTGTTTATTTTTTTTAATTTTGAATGCTAACTGTATCACAGGAAACCGAACAGATACAGGGTGAGAAAGGGGTCTGTTTCACTTCAGTTAGTTCAGTGACACTCTTTAATAACTACTTACTTTCTGTAGTGGCCAGTAAGTCCTTTACAAAAGCTACCCTTAGTAAAAGCACAGCAAAGTATAATAAACCAGTGAAAGTATGGGAAAGCATAGGTAAGCCCTGTAAAGCCCTGTCTCTGGTATTTACAGCACAGTGCACTGCTGCATATTATATTTTACAGGGAAACGGCTTGTATTGTCATATCTTTTTAGGTTCCTTGATTGAGAAACAATTGTAGTTGAAAGGCTTATCATTGGATTTTATTACATTTCTTTTATCAGGGATGGAAATAAGACTCCTATTGCATAGCAGACTCACCCCATTCCAGGTTTTACTATGATCTTGATTAGCCACCATCTGTACGAAACAAGCTCAGGTCTGACTCACTGTAAAACCAGGAGTGGATCAGACTGCTGTTTAACGGGAGTCTTATTTCCATCCCTGCTTTAATATTTGTGACTGGGTCTGTACCGGAGATGAGCGCCTGCGAGATGCGCATGGGGAATCTTCCGCTCACTCCAAACAGGCTGCCTGTGAAGATGTTTGAGGCCCCACTGACCACGGCCACACACACCAGCGTGGCCACAAAGAACTCCTGCATCACCGCCGACGTGTCCACTTTGACCAGAGCCGTGGTGATCACGAATATCACCAGCATCACCGCCAAGGAGCAGAGCACCCGCACTGTAGAAGAGACCCTGCGGGGAGAGGGAGGGGCAAGGGGGAGAAAGGAGGGTGAGCGGGGAGGAGGTGGAGAGAAGGGCTTGTATGGCATAATACAGCAACAGCATAACATAGTATAGCAACAGCATAACATGCAAAACAGATGAAAGGAACCTACTTATTAACTAAGGTGAAGTTGAGCAACAGGCACAGAACAGAGGGCACGGTGGATGCTGTAGAGAGGTAGCTTTCAAAGTAATTCTGAAAAACAAACCAACAGTGTAAATGTTTAGTTACAGAAAATTCAATAGCAGGACTAATTAAGATACCCATAATAAAAGCTGACGTGGGGAATCACAGAATGCAGCTGTTTGCCGAGTATGACGCTATTCTATTAAAGAGGCTGGGCTTCATTGTCCAGGTTGCTACCGGCACCAGGATTAATTCTTAATTCTAGTAATAATAATTTTTCAACCCATCTTCAGGGAAAAGATTTACTCCTCTGTATCTGGTGAATTAAATCAGAAATGCTGTCAAAGCTCTGGAAAGCCAGTGTGAACTTAACAGACCAGGCTTCCTGCTGCTCAGTGAGAAACAGCTCCCTGACACAGTCACATGAGCAGAACTGCAGCGTCAGGAAAGTGAAAAACTACCGAGATGGTGTGGTTAGAGAGATTACAAACACATCTCCAAGCCAACCAAACATTACTGTACTGTACTATAGTTCACTTTACTCAACTCCACTATGCTTCAATACACTATACATCACTACATTATACTATACCTCACTACCCTTCTCTACAGTATCTTTCCATACTAGCAGCTAGGGTGAATTTCGCTGAAAGACAACATCACCACAACTGAAGCACAGACGGTTTCCTGCTCTGATGCGCTTTCTTATTTTTCTTTAATCACACCTTTAAAAACTTTAAACACCTTTTTTGTTCAAACTTCCTTTAGACAGAACATGTGAACCATCTTCTCTGTCAGATTCTTAGGGTTAGATTTGAATTACAACGAGGTCCACAACAGAGGTCTTATCCTATCACACTGTAATCCCCCATCTTTCAGAACCCGAGGTGAGAGATTTACCAAGCCAGCAACAAGTGTGTAATAACTGTAGCTAACGGTACTCTAATGTGCTCTGCAGAGATTCAGTGTTTATGAGCACTCTGATTCTCGTGACTGTGATGCAGACTGGGTCTTGTGATGTTAATCACTGGGAGAAGCTCAGCCCAAATCCACATACTGCACACAGGGAGGGAGTAAGGAGTTCACACAGCCAGAACAGACATTCCTGTCTTTTCTTGGGAAGCAAACTGCTGCAAATTCAACTGAATGTTGTTTATTTCATGCATTCATAATACCACGTATCACAAACGCTGTAGAGGATCACCTTGGCCAATCAGAGCCAGGCTTACTGTCCGACATTAAAGGAAGCCTTCAGAGATTTAAAATCTTGAAACTCGCTATAGCAGTGGCTTTAGGGGAAAACAGCAATAAAACAGAAAAAACTATCAGGTACAAATAAAAGCACTTCTGACTTCTTGGTTAACCCAATTAAACCAATTTCATGCGAAAATGCTGTGAAAATGAGGTTCTGTGATAAATTCTGTTCAGACATTTTGGAACGTATTTTCAAAAGCATTTTCCTCTATTCTTTAATTAACCATGCTAATGTTACAACACCAAAAAAAACCCAAAACACACATTAAGAGTGAACTTGAAATATATAACTTGGGGCGTTTGATTCTAGTGAGGTAAAATCAACAGGCGTTTTACCTCTGTCAGAAAATTAATGAATTAAAAACTGGAGTAAATGCTTTGAAAATATGGCCCTTAAATAGAGGCAGTATTTAGCTATCTGCCTTAGACCAAGTTATATATCAGGACTGATCCCTTCATTAAGGTCGTGCAGCTGTTCTAAATCGAGAAGCCTTTTTTTATGTAGTGACCTGTTAAGGTATTTCCTATTTTTCGGACGTCGGATACATTTGTTTGCAGAATGTTTCCTCTTAAGGCTGCTGCAGAGACGCCACGCTGAATTAATCGAGATGCTTTTGCCAGAAGGATGCATTAATTAAATATTCAAGGCTATTAAGCTAATTAGCAGTGGCAGCAGCTGCAAGGCTGATGAAAAGGGCTCCCAGCCAAACCAAACCGCTTATCAGAACCAATTCAATCGAGCTGTATTGTCAGGAGGAACACAAGGTAAATCCCATCTCAAACAGTGTGCTTGCAGTAAATTAAGGGCTGGATTGGAAAAGCTCCACGTCTGAAAAATAAAATAACATTTAGTGTGCTATTCTGTAAAGGAAACCCTGCGACCTACAGTAGCTCATCATTCGATTCAATCTGTCTTTTAAAATGTCTAGCTTTCCATTAAAAGGTAGGGGCGTATCGCTGAATCGTGATCCTTTCTTTACATGATCTACCATATCGTAACAGGGGTATGCATTGCTTGCATTGCAGACGCTTCTTTCAGCATTTCTAAACACTGTAACTCGAATTTAGTACCTGAAAGATGGTTTGCACAACATGTACTAAATTGAGTTACAAAAGAAGGAGGAGTTGGCCATTTAAAGATGTGCCATTTAAAAAGAAAGGGAGAACAGGAAACTATCTATGCTTCAGTGCTGTTGTCTCCCTACTAGCAGGGAAGGATTTACAGGGTTAGAAACTGACACTAGTCCTGTATCCAGTCCTGCGTTTCACAACTCCCTTGTGTAGGTAGATTACTGAAATCAACAGGCACCCTGAATTTGAGCAATCTGGCCCCTGCTAAATCTGCTCTGAACTGATCGCGTTTGACTCTCACCTGTGAGTCTGCAGGTTGACTGTTAGGAGTAGTTCATACAGCTACAGGATGAGAACAACATGTTTAACAGGGCCTGCTCAAACTTCTAGCGATTTAATCGTTCCCAGGACACACTTCATTGATGGCAGCTTGGAAAGCCAGGACTGGGTACAGCAGGGCGGGTGTGAGTTTCTAACCCTGATTTATCACTATCGAGTGTTGAACAGTCACAGCTGCAATCTGCAGCCTCCTGGCACTCACGCTCAGGTCGGAGCTGTGGTTGGGGGACGAGCTGTTGGTAAGCTTGTACAGCCAGTACTGTTTGGCTGTCATGAAGAAGTTCCAGGGCAGCAGCGAGCCGACCCCAAGGATGAAGAAGATGATGTAGACCAGGTTGCAGTGGTCCTGGGGTTTGTGTCCGGCTGCGGCATACAGGCTATGGACCGGGGTAAGCTCAGACAGCAGGGGTGACTGGTGGTCCTCCTCCTCCTCCTCCTCCTCCTCCTCCTCCTCCTCCTCCTCCCCTGGGGGCTGGTAGGCGGAGTTCACACTGCCTGAGAGGGCCTCCGACGCCTCCATTGTGACTGAAAACACAAACACAGCAAGGTGTGGGAACGACGGGTGGCCAGCAGGTGGTGTCGGTGTGTATCTTTATCAGTAGACAAGTAGAATGTTCAATTGAAGATACTGAGAAAGACTTTAAAATAGAAAGTTTGTCATTGCAAAATATTTATAAAAACTACACTCCTTCTTGGTGTTGTCATTCCAGTTGTGGTAATACGCTAATCAGACAGTGGATTCAGCTAGCCTTCAATTACTGCTATCACTCCCGACATGGTACAGTCAAGGTAGTCTAGGGAGATTATTTTATTGACAAATATGCCATACAAGCACCCCAAATGTTACACATTTACTACTCGTGCACTTCGACATTTGTTCCTTGGGTTAACCCCCCCCCCCCCCCCCCCCACAGGTATGGGCCAAACTGCTATGAAATATGAGTCTTATTTGCATCCTTGCAACATGGTGACTAGCAGTGTAGACACAGATCAAAAGGCATGTTCTCTAACTTTAACTTAGCAGATGTCCTAGTGGCTGCTTCTTACCCTCTCCAGTGGACAGGGAGTGACCATGTGTGGTATGCCTAGGCTCAGGAACTCATTATGGCATGGGATCACACTCCACAGCTGGAGTCTAGTGGGAGATCACAGGCCTTACTTCTCTGTACACCTGGAAGATAAGACACACTCATAGTCACTGGCATGCTCTGTACACCTCAGGACAGGTCCAGACAAGTCAAGACCAAATCCATAGTGTTGTTCATTGTGTCTATAAGACAGTGCTGGGAAAAATATTGGATCATCCTTACAGATCGACAGGCTGCCCATTACTGTAGAGGTCAATCTGGGGGCTTGGGGGCACAGAGGACTGACGCACCAGCCTTTCACCTCCACAGGCCTGGGTTAAACTCTGGTCACAAGGTCTGCACAGTGCAACAAATAGCAAGTTGCATGAAACACCTCCGCTGCAGGCATCATGTTGCATTTCACATTAGTCAGATAACAGATTGCAATCCTTTAGTAATTGACGTGTGTTGGGACTGTGCCTCTTGTTGCATGACATGTTAAGCTGTGTTGTACAGACTTACAGGACAATTTCAATGCAACTTTTTGCATGGCACAGGCAGAGAATTTGGGGTAAAAAGACCACCCAACATTTCCATGGACACACCTAAATGAAGTCAAGAGGAATCTAGGGCAGCTTAGGAAAGAATTATTTAACCAGACCCCAAAATTGTACCAGAACGATATATATATATATATATATATATATATATATATATATATATATATATATATATATATATATATATATATTCAAGCACCATGTAAAAAAAAAAAAAAAAAAAAAAAACACAATCCAAAAATAATAACTAGCCTACTGCAAGCATACTGCTGTTGAACTCGTTTCAAGGCATACACGCGCCCTGTTCCAACAATCTCACACAGCAGCGTTTTTGTACTCTCTCTAGAAAAAAAGTCACAGAATCAATTTGAACAAGTGGAACACATTTTCTTTTCTTTCTGACACGCACTAGACTCGCATATGCAATCACGTGACTGTGCGCAATACAAGGGTGCTTTTCGGTCACGGAAATATTAAGACCCTGACAGCAGAATCATGCAAGTGGCATGCAAATATATCGAAGTATAAACTTTTATTATTTTTTGTATAATTTAACTATCTCTTCTTAGCGCAATTTATAATTGCGATTACCGTTTAATAAGACAACTTGCACAAGTATGGTATACTAACCTGTGTATACAGAAGTGACCGTGTGTCAGTTTTCAACTTTGCAGAAAAAACATTCAAATTGCTAATAAATGAAGTACGGTCAGTACCACAATCGCAAAACAACTGGTTACTACAAACCAGTCGATAAAAATGTGTTAAACACAAAATTAAACCTAACACACATTTCCGACAGTAAGCGTACCATGTTTTTTTTTTTCAATTGTCTACGGTCAAGTCAACTTTCAAGTGAAGTGCAACTCTTAATTACCGATGACTTCACACTACTACCTACTACACAGTCGTAACACGCAACTGGCAAGGCTGCGTTTTATAAAATCAATTCAATAAATGACTGGAACCCGACCTACGTCGCTAAGATCTGTGTTGTACCGGAGGATCCTGTTCTCTTAGATGCATATTAAAAAAACAAAAAATCTTAGCAGCAATGAGACCGAACACTTCCGGGGACAGAACGCACAATCCCACACAGAGAGCGAGCATTGTCGTCAGAGCGCAAGACCAGGGGTATCCAATACATTACCTATACAGTGGCTAACGTACAAGTTATATATATATATGTATATATATATATCTTCATTGTATATTAGTACTTTTCATAGTGGACCACCATCACAAAGCGCTTTACAAGATGCAGTAACAACAAGAAAATCCATAAAACTTAAATACAGAGAAATGCATAATACCTGATATACAGTAAAACAAAAAACAAAGCATAATACATTGAATACAGTGGAAAGTGCAGACAGAAGTCTTTCTTGGCGCGTTGTTGCCCTCTAGTGGTCCTGTTGTCTCACTGCAGATTGAAAGTATACCATGCACTCTATTGTATAAATACACTGTACCGAAAAGACACGTAGGTGGGTACTCGCAGTAAAAGTCCATGATGTACTTGCAGTACACTTTTATAAGGAGCCATAAAAGGCGTTCAGATCAAGATTTTAACTTCAGTTTTCTTACATCTAAACAGAGCGCCAACAGTATTAATACTGGAACCCCAATTTCTTCGCTTAGTTCTCTCTTGCTTTCCATGCTCTTTAAGCCTGATCTCTGCTATTAACTTCTGTGTTGTTGCTACCATTTCATGTATTATGCATTTTTCACTGTACTTAATGTATTATGCATTTAAAAAAAAAAAAAAACTTTAGTTAATGTATTATGCATTTCTCTGTATTTAAAATATTATGGATTTTCTTGTTGTTACTGCATCTTGTAAAGCACTTTGTTATGGTGGTCCACTATGAAAGGCGCTATATAAAATAAAGATTGATTTATTGATTAAAGATCTTGTGATTCTTGATTGATTGTACTTTATACTTATGATTTGGAATATACAAATTTCCCCAGGACAAAAGGTGAAGTTGTGGCTGCTACCTTTTACTTCCCTCAGGTGCTGTAGTTCACTCCAGTGTCCCTTGTGTGTTGTGATCGGTAGACACCTACCTTATAAATGTTCACCACTGCATTTATGCAGTATTACCATGCTTTTCCCATGGTTATAATATGCATTTACAATAGTTTACCCCGGTTTGCGCTGTTTATTACTATGATTTGCCATACCTGACTATACTCAATGCTTACAATGCTTTACTATCTTTCACTGTGCTGTATCACATTTTGCTATGCTTATTTGAATACAGTAAACTCGGGTGAAATCCTGCCGGTACTCTTCTGTACTCCATACCGAGACGGGACTTACTTTGATGTCGGTACTGGTTATCGGGATTTATTTAATCTGCTTTTCATCCAACGCAGATGCATTGCATCCACTCACACAGTCCACTAACGCAGCGTTTCTCAAACGCGCTTTCATTCAGCACAGTTAGTGCGGCTTGCATTGTGTTTCCTCATACTGCTTCTGTTCCTGTTAGCTGCTATTGGCCACCATTAACGTTTGCATAATCACTGCATGCTGATTGGCCGAGCCTTCACGCTGATCAGGTTTCATTTTTGGTATGAGTCACAACAGTGGCAGCGGGAAGATTTAATTCCTGGCTGGGCCCCAGATTTTCATGGACGGGCCGTTTATGACATAATGATGTAAACGTAATGACGTAATTACCAATATGCGTACTGAGCACTATATTCTCAGACTGTCAACATTTTGACAGTCGGACATCCGATTTACCCCCAAAAATATCCGTAACGTTAGCGAGCTACAAGTCACTACCACACATAAAGAAAACCATAGTTTCTGACAAAAGCTCTCAAACGTGTATTCCACTTCCCAAAGTGAACTTACATTTTAAAAGCTCCCATACAGTGACTAAAAGTGAATGTCAATACTTCCCTTTGAGCTTTAGAAAGTTATATGGGAACAAAAACCAAACAGGAATAGAGGCATGAGTTGAACATAACATACATTTCAGCTTCATCAGTCAACTGAAATCAAATTGATAAAATTAAATGTAGGCGCTTACATTACTGGCGCATTTGTTGATCGTCTGCTCGTTTTCTTTTTACAAAATGTGTAGGGACATAACTAATGCGTAAGACACAAATACAGCTCCGGTTTACTGCAAAGTTGGCTAAACGTTGTGTATTATTATATTTCTTAGCAGACACCCTTATCCAGGGCGACTTAAAATTCTCAATATATCACATTATTTTTTACATACTACACATTTATGCAGTATAAATAACTAACAGCAGCTGCACAAACTGCTTGCTTGCTTGCGTACCTTGCAATGAAAGCAAAGTTCTTGTAGGTTTGCTGCCGATTAACTTCAATATTATACTATCGAAATCGCAGTTTCCTCGTCAGATTAGCATATGATATTCTCCCATCACCACAGAACCTAAACCTCTGGGTGGGTGAGGATCCCTCATGTCATTTGTGTTCGTTACCTGCCACATTAAGGCACATTTTGACAGGATGTTAGGTGGGTCTTAGCCAAGGACGGTTTACTTGGTGCCATGACCAGGTGCTGCGGCTGCGGGCTGCGGCTGTTGGCTTTAGCATTGGAAGACAAGCGTAACCTGACCAATAAGTTGCCACCAGTTCCATCAAAGCATTACACACAAAAGACAATATTCTTGTAGGAGAGCAACCACCAAGAAAAGGTGTTAAAATCAAGCCTCACTCAGGACAACTGGAAGCTGCTAGAGAATGGAAGATGCTGGCAGATGCTGGTCAACAGCTTCTTTTTCCACCTGAGATTGCTACCACTAACCTTCGACCAGACGTTGTCTTGTGGTCTGGATCAACACGCCTTGTACATCTGGTAGAGTTAACAGTGCCAGGGGAAGATGCTGTGGATGAGGCGTATGAGAGGAAGAAACTTCGGTATGCTTAATTAGCCACTGAAGCGGAACAGCGAGAATGGAGAGTCCAAATTTACCCAGTGGAGGTGGGTTGTCAAGGATTTGTGGCACACTCTACAATCCAGTTTCTCAGAGATGTTGGGTTCAGTGGCCAAGAGTTGCGTTGCACAGTGAAGAACTTATCTGAAGCAGCAGAAAGGAGCAGCAACTGGCTGTGGTTGAGACGGAAAGATTCTGGATGGGGATCTCAAACACCATAGAAAGAAAGTAACACTGATGTACAGGTAAGTAAGCTGGGCTGAGCTGAGTGGGGGATGGAGGGAGGTGATGCTGGGATGCCAGAATCACTGTTGAGCCCTCTTGAGGTGTCGTGGGTTGGTCAACGAAACACCAAGGATGGAAGGAGCCCACTTGAAGACCCCAGAGATGTACCCTACTTAGCTCAATCCAGACGGTTGTCATGCTGATGCGCTGGGGAGACCACACTGGGTTGATCCCCGGAGCCAGCATCGCAGCCGTTGTGTGTGCTGATGCGCTGGGGAGGCAAAATGAGCTGATCCCTGGAGCCAGCATTACACTTCAGCAATCAACACCAGACAGAAGGATATCTACATCATCAGATGGAAAACAACACAAATGGATGGAGATGCAGATGGATCACATTAGTTTACTGCAAAGCTACGTCTTAGTTGGTGCTTATCTTGGCGAGAGCCGAGTTCAAATCAACATGAAGTTCAACATCTACTCTCATGTAATGGAAATCATTCATTGACACTCAAATTTTCTCATTTTTAAAAATCTTATATAAGACTGAGCTCAAGCTGGGTTGAATCGACTGCAGACATCAGGGCAGCTCTCTGTTTGAATTCTTCTGAAACCTTTAAGCCCTCTGAGAACCAATTTCAGCTCACAGACAGGAGGCAGAGACCTCAGCTCCAATCTTGTTAGGTCACTTGGAAATAACACAAGGCCTCTATCGCCCCGAGCAGAAGGAAGAGAAAGGAGGAGAAAGGGTTCCTGGGAAAATGAGATTTCAAGGGAGAATTACATCTTCTTGAGACCTTAAAAAAAAAAAACATAAGCTGATTAAACCTCGCTTTAATTTTTTTCTCTCCCAATCCCACCATCCCCTCTTTATTTCCTCCTCCGTGTCTCGCTTTCCTCTTTTCCTCTCTTCTTTTCTCTCCCTTTCTTTCCTCTTTCCCTCGGTCGACACTAATCAAATACAGTAACATCAAGGTAATTCATTGAGGCACGGGAGTCTGTGTGGTTACTGGATTCACTGAACTGCTGTACAATAAATGCTCTTATATTCATTGTGTGCTTCCAGTCACTTAGGCAATCAGCTGCAGGCAGAGACGATCGTCCTTGTGAGTGTCTATCTGGGAGAGAGGGGGGGCATGTCCAGCTGTTTATCTGAGGATCAAGTTAGATAAATGTCCCCTCAAAGATAGTTATTGCTGTAAACTACTAACCCCAGCCTTCAATGATAATTACGGCAGTGCTATCCTTATAGTAGATTTTAAAAAGTACCAGATAGTGCTGCTGCACAAACCGATCAGTGTATTATTCAGATTGAGCTCACACGAACCGATCAGTGTATTATTCAGATTGAGCTCACACGAACCGATCAGTGTATTATTCAGATTGAGCTCACACGAACCGATCAGTGTATTATTCAGATTGAGCTCACACGAACCGATCAGTGTATTATTCAGATTGAGCTCACACGAACCGATCAGTGTATTATTCAGATTGAGCTCACACGAACCGATCAGTGTATTATTCAGATTGAGCTCACACGAACCGATCAGTGTATTATTCAGATTGAGCTCACACAGACCGATCAGTGTATTATTCAGATTGAGCTCACACGAACCGATCAGTGTATTATTCAGATTGAGCTCACACGAACCGATCAGTGTATTATTCAGATTGAGCTCACACGAACCGATCAGTGTATTATTCAGATTGAGCTCACACAGACCGATCAGTGTATTATTCAGATTGAGCTCACACGAACCGATCAGTGTATTATTCAGATTGAGCTCACACAGACCGATCAGTGTATTATTCAGATTGAGCTCACACGAACCGATCAGTGTATTATTCAGATTGAGCTCACACAGACCGATCAGTGTATTATTCAGATTGAGCTCACACGAACCGATCAGTGTATTATTCAGATTGAGCTCACACGAACCAATCAGTGTATTATTCAGATTGAGCTCACACAGACCGATCAGTGTATTATTCAGATTGAGCTCACACAGACCGATCAGTGTATTATTCAGATTGAGCTCACATGAACCGATCAGTGTATTATTCAGATTGAGCTCACACGAACCGATCAGTGTATTATTCAAATTGAGCTCACACGAACCGATCAGTGTATTATTCAGATTGAGCTCACACGAACCGATCAGTGTATTATTCAGATTGAGTTTGCAACTTGAATCAGGTGCTGACAATCAGGTGAGGGTCATCGCTATTGATTGGGGTAATTTACCATTCTAAGTGAAACAGGTGAAGAAACAGCTGCTTGAGTTTGTGATGGTTGCTGCTTTTCATCATCTCGGCAGAGAATAGCACTCCACACAAACCCAAGCAGATGTTTCTTCTCTTGTTTCAGTTGGAATGATAAATTAACACAGTCAACACCGTTGACCATCATCTCTGGAGAGCTTATTTGATAATCGAATAATTTTTGCAGCTCTTGTATCAGATGTCAAAAGCAATGATACATGTGTGTGAAATTATTTAATGCTAGCACTGCACAAATCGCCAGAACAACAAAAAAAAAAAATCAGTTATCTTTAACACAGATGTAGTTTGTTTTGTATAATTAACAGGTGTTTCCCTACAAGTAGAGACTGGCAATTGTGCCGCTGAATTGAGTGGAGGTGTATATTTGGGATGTGGATTACACTAGTGTCCACTGTGGTCTGAGGCTGAGAGCACAGGAGTTCCAAATGCAGAGCAGCTCTTTTAGTTTCAGCAGGGGGCGCTAAGCTGTTTAGTATTACATAAAGCCAGCGTGGATAGAAAAACATTGAAATAAAAAAATGATAGCTTATTTATACATTTTGAAGTGCAACAATAATAAAAAATAACAAAGGATCGAATTTTATTGAAATGGCCTTGCATTTCCTAACTGGTTTACTGGAAGCACCAGTAAGGTGTGCATTACATCACTCTGCTTTTTACACAAAGCAGGGGTATCATTAAAACCGTTTAACCATTCCACTCAATCCTATTTGCAAGGAAGCAGCCTGAAATCTCCCCCAGACAATATTTAGAGATGATTTCATTCCAGAGGCTAAAAGAAAGCGTTTTCTTTCTCCTCTCTCTGTCTCCCTCCCCCTCTCTCTTTCTCTCCTCTCGCCTACTCTCCTCTCTTTCCCTCTCCTCTCTCTTTCTCTCCCTCTTTCTCTCTCTTGCCCTCCCCCTCCCACTTTCTATTTTTCTCCTCTCCCCCTTTTTCCCTTTTCTCTCCCTCTCCCTCCCCCTCTCTTTCTCTCCCTCCCTCTCTATCTCTCTCCCCCTCCCTCCCACACTGGTGCAATATAAGGCCCTGTGCACAAAACTCAAAGAACTGTTTATAGGACTGTTTTGATTAATTATATCAAATTTGCTGCCTGATTTTGACTGTTTTAGAAATGGATAGGAGTTTATTCTTATTTTTAAAGCAACATTAGTGAGAAGTCTTTCCCTCTCTCCCTTGATCCCTCACTCTCTCTCTCCCTCTCTCCAACCCAACCCCCCTCTCTCCCTCTCCTATCTTTCACAAACAATAAAAAAAGAAATCTTTGAGAGTTATTATCTCCTAGTTCTCACATTACTCCCCCGCTAAAAAGCCCTGCAGCCACATTGTCCATCATCATCACCATGGTTATTGTATTTCCACATAAAAAACATACATCTCTTAAAAGAGTGCTAGTGCAGAATCGATAGAGTAATCCATTCCAAGAAAGAGAACACTTACAATATATATTACACAAAGGAGGGATAAAGGCATTCGCATTGTGGAACCTTTTGTTTTTTATATAAATGCATTGCTGAAATCTTAAACCGTCTGATTTATTAAGTTCTTTTAACTTCTTTATATTGTGAACAATCTATAATAATCAGCAGCTCACTGGCAGAATACAGTATATACTGAACCCTCTGTGACTGCTGTGAAGGGCCAGAAAGGAAGAATGAGAGACAGCTGTGAGATTTCTCCGTTACCATTCCCTTAGAAACTGTTGTCAATTGCTCAAGCTGGATTCAATTGAAAAGACAGCACTGCCGTTTAAATCAGGCAATCTGCTTGTTTTATGGCGCTGTTCCCTTTATAAAAGTTTACCACTGTATTTTTGCAGGGGGGGTTTGCAGTTTTACTTCATGCTTTTCTCATGGTTATACTAAGCATTTATCGTAGTTTACTAATGTGCTTTACCATACTGCTCTGCGCTTTAACCTTGGGACACTTTTATAAAGGTCCACACCCCACCCAAAAAAATAAAGAAAAACTGGCACCAATGAATTCATCATATAATAATAATAATAATAATAATAATAATAATAATAATAATAATAATAATAATAATAATAATAATGATGATGGTGCTTTTTTAATTAAAATGTAATCCTGGTGTACAAGGACTACACCATTCTGCATAGCATAAGTAACAAAAGATGCCAGTCTAAGCATGAGTTATTTATTTGACTTCATTAAAGTGCATCATCAGTCTGCTCTACGTGCTTTAAATGAGTTTCCAACTAGATTAAAGTAGCACTGCTTTAGCAGATTGATAAGGTTTTTGCCTCATGGTTTGATCTCTGTCATCTTCACTCTGATCAATGCAAAGACCTGTATCTTTTACATGTGCACCTCGCTGCAGACCGCTAGATGAGAGGCTCCTTCATACTTCCACTTGCACTCTTCAGAGGTTTATTGCCACACAGTTGATTAAATGCACAACTGAAAGTAATGCCAGAACTACAGTGCATTATTGATCTGTACCTGATGCGTTGAACAGGGATCATCGATCATTTTGTTTTTCATATGGAGTGCTGCAGTTTGAATTAATAGGGTCTTTCAGACAGCTCTCTGTCCTCCTTCCAGTAACATTATTAGTGTTGCCAGTACCACAAGGTCCTGCAGCTAACCTGGTCCAGTCCTTGCTGTAGAGTCAGAGGGTTTTGGGAGTTCCAAATTCCAAGATCGCTGTGCAAGGCAACAGAAGTTAAAACCCATTTCAGCGGTGTCAGGAGCAGGATTCCTGTAATAGGCTGAAAACATTCACAATGGTTGCCTCTGTTTAGCAGGTAGGTGTGGAACAAGAATTGTTGCGATAAGGGCAGGGAAATATAAGAATGGACAGTATGAAACTCCAGCTACCCAGTCAGTTAGAGGAGCCACTCTTTCAGCTGCCCTGGCAGAGACTTTGTGAGTGTCAGCTCCTTCTTGTATAAAGCAGATCTTAGCTTGGGATTTTTTTTAACAAATCAACATTTGCAATTATTATATCAAATTTATAAAGTTATGTCTTTTTTAAATTTATTTCATTCAAAATCACCATTAACTTACCAGTTTCAATCAGTGGGATAAATCATTGCTTTAGAATACAGAATACAAAGACAGGTACACTGATCAATCATAGTTATGCTAGTGCACTTAACACACAATTCTGTGATTGCGAAAATGGGACTCCATACATTAGCAACAAGTTATATTTCTGATGGTATCCTTGTGTCATAAGTATGTGTATTAAATAATCCAATAAAAGTATAAGTACAGTGTAAATACAGTGCTTTAAAGTGCATGAGGTATTGAGTGGTGTACAGAATGTGTCTTCTAGCATTGAATGTGTCATGGGATGTTCTAGGTAAGTTATGGGGGAAGCAGCTGGCAGAGTCCAGTCCCTGGAGCCAGGTGATTGAGTTCCCATCCTGAGATGACACTTTTAACCCTTTAACTGCAACCGCAGGTTCATCGCATACAATTGGCACAGTGTGCTCATTTCAGTCTATGACACCCATAGAAACACAGCACACATGCTTCTTGTTAAACTAGGAAATATAATTTATTGCATAAAAATTATTTTTGTTACAATAAGAAGGCTAAATGTTTATTTACAATCGGTAATGTACAGAATAAAACAAACACTTTTTTTTTCTCTTTACATTATTCATTTATAGCATATAGACTGTTTATAGCATATTCTATTGCTTACAAAAAAGAAGGTTCGCATAAGGGTTACTGGAGCCAAGAGGGGAGGCAGACTGAAAACAAAGTAAAAACAAAATGCAAAGGCAACGGCAATCTTGAGAGGGTTAAAATCATTGTAACGGTATCAAATAAGCTACAGCAAGCGCCTTCCAGCAGCTTGTGTCCTGCTAGCTTCATACCTTCACAACTCTCCTATTCCTTGTGAAATTGCTCTTGAGCTCTGCCTGTTTCAAATAGCGGCCGGACGCTAATTTTGTCTCTGCACAAACAGTACTTCAGTCCTTGCTCTGGAACCAGAGGACTGGAAGTTCAAATTCCAAGACCCCTGTGCAAGACAACATAACTTAAAAACCATTACATTGCTGTCAGCAGTGGGACTGCAGACAATAGAGAGGCAATTGCTCAATACTTTCATGTAGTTTGTATAATTGTGCTCTGAGCTCGGCTTATACATTGATACAGTGGAGCAAACTGTATATCTGCACTTAGTCAAACTAAGGACATTTCCTTTATTTTAACAGAACAAACACTTTGACAGTTTCGCAATATGGGAGATTCAACAAATACATACTTCAGTGTTTTATTTACACTGCTTCTGAGATGTATGGCGCCACTCAGTGAAACTTTTACAAAAGAATTGACCATAAAATAATAAGAATATTGTGTAAATCCCCTCTGTAAAGCAGTTCTACGACGCTTAATCATTTGTACTTGCATAGTACTTATATAAGGAATACATCATTAGAAAAAAAAACCCCAAAACAATACGATTATCAAATTAGAAACACACATATGAGTTGATGTTACCGAGCTTATTCCAAAGTGGAAAGAAGCCACTTACATTTTGGTTTTCTTTTTCACAAGCGAAACACATTTCCATAATAATAATAATAACAATAATAATAATAATGGTGATGATGATAATAATCATAATAATAATAATCATGATAATAATGCAATTAACAATCAGAATAATAATCATAATAATAGCAATAATAATAATGATAATAATCTTCATAAAATAAGATTGTGATAATGGTCTTTAGTCCCTGTAGTTGTTTGTTTTAGGGGTTGTGATCTTTCCTCACTACAGCAAATGTCTCTGCCAGTGTGTCACAGAAATGCAGTTCATTACTTGTCGCCTGTGTTTCCTTGTTATTCTCTCAAAATGATACTGAACATTGTGGATTTTTCAACTCGTTACTTGTATGTTGTAGAATTTCCCAGGCAAATGTTTTGTTAAATTATAATTTCCAAATTATTTTTTCCCCTCATTTATTTTATGTATTTCCATTTTTTTTTCACTCAAAACACACTGGGTTGTCTCAGCGCAGCTTTAAGTTAGTTGTGTGATGTTGTGACCATTATAAAATGGTGATAAAGACTCAAAGAGTTTGCATCCTAATTGCATCCAGGTTAGAAAGACAGGATCAGCGCCATTGATGTTGCAAAGACCAGAACTCCTGGCTAGACATTCCCTGTGGTTACACGCACTCACACACAGAGCCTGCACCAGGATGATGTAATCTAGTGAAAGACTCAAGTCAAAGTTGCATGCACAGGACTTGTAAACAGCAGCAGATTAAAACAAAACCAAAAATAGCGTTATGCTCTGTAAGGAAAGAACGTTCCTGTTCCCGAGGGAGTGAAGACCTGGAATTAGTGATGGTGGTGCTCTCAGAATAAAAGATGGAGGAAAGAGAAGTTCAATGATATCAGATGTTCTGAGACCATCTGGATTAAATTCACACTGAAAAAGATCATGGATCAAGCTGTTTCTTTTATGGTTACAAGCATTTATTTTTTGCTTTGGCTGCACTACAGTTGTAAGACAGGGCAGTGCCACTAGCGTTGTCACCCTCCGACCAACGCCCACCCCCAGGTTGGGATAGAATAGTGGCCTCCAGCACGGGTCATTTTAAAATCAATCCTCACTCCGGACCCCCAATTGAAGATCTTTTGTTTACTGTGAGTTAAGTTTTGGAACGCTGCGTTTGCTGCTGACACTGCGATAGCCCAGGGATTGACATACTGTACTGTAACTGTCAGTTTGAAGCAAAGTAAAAGATAAAAACACAAAATAATCCGACAATCTGGATAATAACTGAAAATCTCGTTTCCTAGGAAACTCTTAATGGTTTCGAAGTTGTCCACCGCTTATCTTACCAAAGGGACAGAGAGAGAGAGAGAGAGAGAGAGAGAGAGAGAGAGAGAGAGAGAGAGAGATAATGAGGTAGAGAAAGGAGGGGGAGAGAAAGAAAGAGAGAAGGGGGGGTCTAGATTATCTTGATTTTATACCTGAAATATGAGGCTTTCTGTAGTTTACTAATTCTTTACAACAAGGCAGTCCAACTGAATTGCGCTCCTTCTAGGTCATTTGAGTTCTGTTTTCCATGCCCCTAAGACAAAACATTTTGGCTAGTGTGTTCATCGTTTTGTCTGCTTGACTGATTATAATTTATTCTGTTTTTGAAGTTAAAAACATTTAGGAGTGCTGTATGGATACTTCTTCAGACAGACAGTGGGCACTGGGTTTAGTGTTGTGTTGGAGGAAAAGCCTGGACTGGACTCGCACTTGAGGATGAGGGTTGGGATTACTCAGTTCAATTCATGTGCTATTCACTGGAGCTAATTCCTCTATAGGCTCATCATTCCAGCTCAGATGCACCTGGGGAGTTATCTATCACGTCTCTTGCATCAATTCATTATTTTTCATGGAAAGCCCTTGAACCTGTTTTAAGATGACAAGAACATTATTTATTCACACACTTTCTCACCATATGTGTGGCTGCTTGAGTTTCACAGCTCCTCTTTTTCATGCACACTGACTCACAGTGCAGCTGCCTTGGCACCAGTTTCTCAATCACATGTGTTTTACGTGTCATGATTACTAATAGAGGGAACATTTCCCCAATAATTTGGTCCACCCGGGCTGGAATGATCCTATGTCATTATAGTTAACCTAAAGCCGCAGAGTACTGTATATTGTGCAATACAGCTGCTGGTGCTTCATCCCTAAAACCATCTCATTTTGAGTTTCTTGAGAAAATGAAAGCCTTTAAGAAGCTTTCCAGTTTCTTAAACAGCTTTATAACTAACAGCCACTGTGTGCCTCTTTCAGGATCCCACTGCAGTGATGTGATTGTATTTAGAGATGTTGCTTTATTTTGTATTATTTTAAATAAACTAAGAATGAAGGAATCAGATTAATACAGTCCAGATCATCTTCACAGAATTATCACCTCAGCCCAACCCCCCAATTGTATTTGTTTTTTAAACGTGACATTAACTGAACCATCATACTGGTTTGACATGACACCCTACTGGTATAAGCTGCTAGAAGAGTCTAAGGCAACTGTTAGGTGTTGAGCTCCCAGTTTGGGATGGCAGAAACACTGGTCGACTGGATTCCATGGACCCCCCCCGTGGGGGGAGGGTCCCACCCGCCGGGTGGGCGGGTGGAGCTTACCTTCCCACCCAGGAACACTGAAGCCACACAAGACAAGGGGCAGAGGTCAAAGAGTCATCGATTCGTCAAGATGCAACCACCCACAATAATTAATCACACGATACATATCATCGTACAATGGCGTGACACACAGCGATACACTGAATCACACAATGCTGCATAGCGATCTGAGATCCACCAAAAACATTGAGAGAGAAAGGCAAGCACTCCAAGCCAGCTGCAGACAACTTCTTCAGGCTGTCAGGTGTGAATTTCTTTAACACACACATTTAGAAGTTTTCCCTAGCATTTCAATAATGAGCATTAATGATCATCTAAAACCCATCATAATCTGACCTGCATAGTGCAATACGCATGGAGACTGTAGCTTAGCTCAGTTTATATCCTGACCCATGTATTATGATGACATGCACCAAGCTTTTCTGCATGCTGGGATTTCCATTTCCATTCATATCCCAGTGCTTATTGTCTCTTTAGCGTTAGCGATATTGTCGTTACTGTATCATTATGCTTTGTGTCTTTTGCACACTTGTATCTTGCCGTGTGATTCGATAAATGCACCTTGGCTGTGTGGTGGGGTTTCGCTTTGCCTCCTCTGTTCTGAGTGGTCTTGCCCTGCGAGTTCGTAGCCCCACCCCTCCTCAGCAGTCCCCCTCGGTTGCCATGACCACCAGCACCTCGCTCTTGCCCATCTCCTCGAGTGCGCTTGCCAGCGAGTTGAGGTCCGCATCGTCATGGTGACAGGCCTCCCACAGGTCCAACAGCACACCTGTGGGGCTCGACTTGGTGGCAAAGTAATTCAGATACCTGGAAAGAGAGCAGGTGAGGGAGAGAGGGAGAGAGAGAAAAGGGGAGAGAAAGAGATAGGGGAGGGAAGGAGGGAGGGAGGGAGAGAGAGATCAGTTAGTGCTGTACACATCCTTAAATACTTTCATCAATCTACAAGCGAAAGTACCCCACTGCCCCACAACCCTGTTCAGCTTTACACCAACAATAACTACCAACTTTGAAACCAAGGAAGTTTCTGATGGACTGAGGTACAGTTCATCCCTCCAGTTGCCCTGGGCCTGTTTTGAAGCAATCTTACAGGCATTTTCGGAGAGGAATCAAAAAGAGCGTGTAAGCCTGCCTTTACCTGTCGAAGCCCAAATTGTGTGCCAGCAATCTCCAGTCGTTGCCCCGTGAGGTGGGTGCATCAAGGCTGCTGCAGATCTTATATCGGATGGATGAGGGTATCCTAAAGGCATAGGGCCCCACCTGAATGGAGGGGCAAGGGCCACTGTCCGCAGCGGGGAAGGGGTTAAACGGTGTCACGTTCTGAAATAACAAAACGAAAACCAAGAGTCAGAAATAACACCACAGAACTGCAGTACAACCTCAAAATAAATCAAAATGAACGGTTTGATAAAATATAATAAACACCACATTTATTCCATTGCTTCATTTTAAAGTTGATGGCATCGCTACGCACTGCACAGCTTGTCCCTAGAAGCGTTCATCAATGCAGCGATGTTACGGTGAACACGAACCAGCACTAGCATCTTTGGGGTCATCTAATGATTGCCTCTACCTCTAAACACTGGTCAACTCTCATCACTTCTGCCCTTCTCCATATCTCCCTTCTTCCTCTCTCTGCCACACCTCCCCTTCTCGGTTCTCTCTCTTTCCATACCTCCTGGATGAAGGTGTGCAGCTGGAAGATCTGCCCCTCTCCCTCCACCTGGCGCACACAGATCTTGCAGGTGAGCTCAGTGGATGCCAGGCTGTGTCTCTCCAGGTTGAAGGTGCAGTGCAGGGCATGCTGGCTGCCACTCCAGATGTGATAGAAAGGGATCTCCTGCAGTAGAGAAAAGAAAACAGGACCATGCTTTAATCCAGACTCTCCCAAACTCACTGGGGCGTTGTGGAATATAAGAGAAGTTCTGATCTTTTCTTATGCTCATCTGGTTCCTAGTCGCTGATTGATCCCAGAACTGCGCATCCAGGCGGACCCTGAAGCATTTGAATGAATAAGCAGCAATAACATTCCAGACACCCACTATACAGGTATTGGTTGAATACAGTGGAAAGAGGGAAGGAGTGGATGAAAGAAATCTGAGCAGATCACAATCAAGAAGAAGAACAGGTCCTGAGGCCTGACCCTGATGCTGCTTAGCTTTCTAATAACTTTTTTTTTTCATGTGGAGTTGGACATGAATTCTAATTGACTAATTCGCTCACAGTTCTAAGTGTTTCTGCAATGCGTGATTCAAGCTTCAAAACTATCATGTTTAATGAATTAATTTCTACAAATAAATATTCATGTGGCAAGCACTGAATGGGACATGCTGTCCCAGTCCTACTAACACCTTAACATGGCATAAGATGATTAAATCTGTTGTTATTTGTAGGATTATAATTATAATTATTTGGTAGTAATCATTTTATCACATTCAAATGATTAAAAGAGGGTGCATTTTCTCCAAGACTCACTAAATATCAGATTTTAAAACTCAATTTATTCTATTTGAATATTATTTTATAAATCCGCAGCTTAGGAATTGTTTATTTATTTATGTATTTGTTTATTCTAGTAAACAAATGCATAAATAAATGGAAAATTAGAAGGACCATGTTTGTCAGACAGACTAGTGTGTTTCCACACGGGGATAGTATAGCTTATACAACGCTTCATTGGGCATGCGCTGGTACGTTTCAGAGTAAATGTGTGGGTACATGCAGAAGTCATGTTTTCTGCCTCAGAAGAGATGCTTGAGAACAGTAATTTTGGAAGTTTGGGTACCTACGTAATATATTATACAATGACCAAATACATTCGGAACAGCAAGGTGGGATAGTTGATGCTTTATTTTTCATGTAGTGCTGATGTACCCTTTACGCCTGGATCATCCTGCAGTCTGGCGACCACAGGGAAACAAAGCACAATGGCTGTGCAACAACAGGAGGCCATTTGGCTCATCAGTGCTTATCCAGTTCCTTGTGGCTGATTGACATCAAAACTTTTTCAAGTCGTGTCTTAAAGGATTCCAGTGATTCAGAATCAACACCATAGCTTGTAACTCTGGGCAACCCTTTGTAAAATAATGTATACCCTCACCACTCTCTGTGTGAAGAAATGTCACCTACCATCTGTCCAAGAATATATAATAAGCTAAGAATATATAGTAATCACCTGGTATTTGGCCAGCAGCTTGCTCTTCCACAGGGAGTGAGGGATGTCATGGATGGAGAGTCGCAGGTTGTGGTAACTGTCTTTGAAAAGTAGAGGCTTGGGCTCCTCCAACAGGTACCCTCCCTGGTTCCGTTCGAGCTCCAGGATCTCCTGCATACACAGACAGACAGAAACACGGTTAAACTCCACAAAAGATATCTATGACACTAAGACATCTAATTGACGGATTGAGAATCAGAAACCACAGGGTGTGTCAGTACTTACAGGCATCACTGTATGTCTAAATAATACCAACACTTACAACCAGCCATGGCTTCGACCGATCTCTCTATTATTTGTAGTCTATATGATGTTTACAAAATGTTTTTAGATTATCCTTTATCCCAGATGGAGAGAAGCTACGAAAAGCTACCTTTGCCATTAACCAACACAGACAGACAGACAGCTCACCATGAATGTGCCACTTTAAGACAGATATAGAAACAGACAAAGAGACTCAAGGTCCATGACAGACAGACAGACAGATTAGATAGACCGACCTTGAGTGCGTCAGGCGTGTCCTCTATGCAATACACTTTGAGGCTGTACTCAAGGGAGCTGCAGGTAGTGGGTGCGAAGATGGCCAGCTGGAGGCTCTTGAGAGCAGCACTGGAGTACGACTCCCCCACCAGACTGTAGGTTCCCAGCTGGTCCAGGAGCACATGGCAGGATTGAGGTTCCAACTGGCAGTAACAGGGCGTGCTGAAAGTTTCCTCATCCAGTGTTACCACCTCCTGGTGACAAACATGAAGAGGAAGAAGATCATGTTTTAACACTTGGGTGGAAACATCAAGGCAGATATAGTAAGACAGGTAATCTCTGCCTAGCCAGTAGGGGTCGCTGAAGCATGGTGAAGTGAACTGTACCCATCCGATTCCCCTTGCAAGGGCCAATGCAGTGTTCCCTATGGACCCCCGGCCAAGAATGGCAACTTGGTCCTACCAGGACTCAAACCAGCAAGCTCCTGATTGCATTACTGACCCTGCACTCCACGCAGTAGTGCTTTTACAGGGTCCCTGCAATAATGGGTTTTTGTAATAGCTCTAGCGCTCCTGTGTGTGAGACACTGTTTGCCACTCACCTCCCATTGGCTGTGTGCCTGTGTCTTGAGCTTCACTATCCAGTCAGAGGAGGCCAGGTCAGCGCAGTGCGGTACACTCAGGACGACCGGGCGGCACAGCAGCAACCCTGCGGGACCACATGTCACCACGGGGCTCAGGACAGTCTGTGTGCCCTCCGAGGGGAGCCTGGGGCAGGAGGAGAGCGAGAAGTGAGGGGGGCAGGCAAGCAAACATTCACACCATCATGAGCTCTGACAAAGAGCCCCAGCAGTATGTGCAATTACTAATGAATGGATTTCTGAAATGTTGACTGTACTGTTTTTGTTAGAACAGCGCCCCCTGCAGTGCTCACGTTGTGTTGTCGCGCTTGTTTATGATGAGGTACATCTCGTAGAACTTCCCCTGCGGGATTGTGCCCTGGGGAACCAGCAGACTGACACCTGGGAGACAGGGAGAGGGATATAGGGATAGGGGTGAAGGGAGATAAGAGGGAGAGAGGAAGAGTTCAAATAAATATCCAAATAGACGGTCTTTTCGATAATTTGGTTTTGAAGCATGCAGGTTCAGTTGAGTATCTTTTTTCATGTTATGTAGTTCAGTCAGTCAGAAATTAAATTATTTTATAATTTTGTTCATACTTTTGTCTCATGCATTAATGCACTGTAATTGTAAAATACACTTTTAGCAAAGGATTTTGGAATATAAACTGATAATCCTATTTTAACAAAGTGTAGATGAAAACAAACTATCTAGTACATGGTGCTGTACAATACGATCTTATAATGATGTAATTACCACCAGATACAAACCACCAGATTCTAAATAAATGTGGCAGTGGATGGTGCTGTGCTGACTGACCTGTGTTGGGGATAATGAGTCGCCCCCCTAAGCAGCCGAATGTCCCTCTGACGCTGTTCCCAGGCTCCCTGGGGAGGGTGTGGAGGTGCTGTGAGGAGCCAAGAGCCTTGTTCTTCTGGTTTAGGATCTCTCTGTCCTGGGACAGCCCCCCTCCCCCGGGGTAGGTCCCCATGGGTGCCTTGCCGATGGGCCCCCCTTCCTGCAACTCCCCTCCGCTGGACAGCCCCAGAGAGGAGACGGTGGAGGAGTTGTACACCTTGATCTTCAGGCTGGGAAGGGGGTCCAGCAGGGGAGAGGTAGTCATGGGGATCTTGTCTCCCGAGTCCTGCAGAGAGTACATGGGCCCCCGGTACGAGCCTGCGCTGGCGGTCAGGTCGGGCTGGATCGAGGCGTTCAGGAGATGGGGGTTATCTGTGTGGGAGGGGGGAGACAGAGGAGGGATGAAACAAGATCTCGGTATGGGTGTGAAACCTTAACTGACACTAATTCTTCTTCTTGTGGATTAGGTTCACATCGCATATAATTTTTCTGCTCGAAGCATTAGATACTGGGCAGAATATTAAAGCTTTTTTTTACACTCTCCAAATACAGCTTCCTGTTAATTTTTTTTTTGTTTTAGATTCATCTGAGTAGTGGAAAATGAGAAAAAAAAGCCCCATTCCCAGTCATCCTGCATGTATTTATTTATTTAAAATGTTCTTGTATATATTTCAGAAGAGACAGCCTAAGAGATCACCAATGTTTAGGGTCATCCTCGTGTAATCTTATCTCAAAACAGCACTGAAAGAAACTGGCCATCCGGGACATCAGTGAATCTGTAAAGGCTTTAATTACAGCTTTTATTTTTTCACATGGTTGCTTTCCAACCACAATGCAGCAGCTAGACTTACCAGAAACATTTATTTCTATATACAGTACCCCTCTCTCTGTAAACACACACATGGACAAAGACAGATTTAGCAGGCTTGTATAAAAAGTATAAAACAATGACTATAGCTCATTAGCCAAAACTCTCTAATTAATTAGCCAGATCTCTCTAGTTCATTAGCTAAAACGCTATAGTTCACTCGCCCAACACTATTGTTCATTCCCTTGAGTTACAGATAATAGCCCCCCTAACCTGAGTCTTACACTCATACTCTGAGCTTGTATTAGAAAGACATGTGGGGGGGGGGGGGACACAGGAAGTGATGTAGGCTACTTTTTTCAAACTTATAGACATATTTTTAGAGCTATTACTCCAAATCGTCATTGGCATTTTTTAATTTATTTTTTTTTTTAATTCTGGGCCAGAGTTCAGCTCCATAAGCTCAACCACGATGCACTACGACCCAATTGCAAGCACCGTGCTGGGACCAGATTTTTAGAGCTATTACTCCATATCGTCACTTTATTTTATTTTTTTTTTTAATTCACATAAGCTCAACCACGGATGGAAATAAGACTCCAATTGCATAGCACCGTGACTATTCAAGCTCTTAGTAAAACCTGGAAGTGATGTAGGCTACTTTTGTCAAAACTTATAGAGTCCCAGATTTTTAGAGCTATTACTCCAAATCGTCATTGGCATTTTAGCTGTTTATTTTTTTTTTTAATTCTGGGCCAGAGTTCAGCTCCATAAGCTCAATGCCAGCTGTGCGGATGGAAATAAGACTCCAATTGCATACTGGGTGAAGGGAGTGGATCTATTCAAGCAGTCCCTGTGAGGCGCTCTGAGTCTGGGTGATGCAAGCTGTGTGGATGAGGAGGTCTGGGTGAATTTCGGATCTCGTCTGTGCAGTCCCTGTGAGGAGCTCTGAGTCTGGGTGATGCAAGCTGTGTGGATGAGGAGGAATGGGTGAAGGGAGTGGATCTCGCTTGGGCAGTCCCTGTGAGGAGCTCTGAGTCTGGGTGATGCAAGCTGTGTGGATGAGGAGGAATGGGTGAAGGGAGTGGATCTCCCTTGGGCAGTCCCTGTGAGGAGCTCTGAGTCTGGGTGATGCAAGCTGTGTGGATGAGGAGGAATGGGTGAAGGGAGTGGATCTCGCTTGGGCAGTCCCTGTGAGGAGCTCTGAGTCTGGGTGATGCAAGCTGTGTGGATGAGGAGGGCTGGGTGAAGGGAGTGGATCTCGCTTGGGCAGTCCCTGTGAGGAGCTCTGAGTCTGGGTGATGCAAGCTGTGTGGATGAGGAGGACTGGGTGAAGGGAGTGGATCTCCCTTGGGCAGTCCCTGTGAGGAGCTCTGAGTCTGGGTGATGCAAGCTGTGTGGATGAGGAGGAATGGGTGAAGGGAGTGGATCTCGCTTGGGCAGTCCCTGTGAGGAGCTCTGAGTCTGGGTGATGCAAGCTGTGTGGATGAGGAGGACTGGGTGAAGGGAGTGGATCTCGCTTGGGCAGTCCCTGTGAGGAGCTCTGAGTCTGGGTGATGCAAGCTGTGTGGATGAGGAGGACTGGGTGAAGGGAGTGGATCTCGCTTGGGCAGTCCCTGTGAGGAGCTCTGAGTCTGGGTGATGCAAGCTGTGTGGATGAGGAGGACTGGGTGAAGGGAGTGGATCTCGCTTGGGCAGTCCCTGTGAGGAGCTCTGAGTCTGGGAGATGCAAGCTGTGTGGATGAGGAGGAATGGGTGAAGGGAGTGGATCTCGCTTGGGCAGTCCCTGTGAGGAGCTCTGAGTCTGGGTGATGCAAGCTGTGTGGATGAGGAGGACTGGGTGAAGGGAGTGGATCTCGCTTGGGCAGTCCCTGTGAGGAGCTCTGAGTCTGGGTGATGCAAGCTGTGTGGATGAGGAGGACTGGGTGAAGGGAGTGGATCTCCCTTGGGCAGTCCCTGTGAGGAGCTCTGAGTCTGGGTGATGCAAGCTGTGTGGATGAGGAGGACTGGGTGAAGGGAGTGGATCTCGCTTGGGCAGTCCCTGTGAGGAGCTCTGAGTCTGGGTGATGCAAGCTGTGTGGATGAGGAGGACTGGGTGAAGGGAGTGGATCTCGCTTGGGCAGTCCCTGTGAGGAGCTCTGAGTCTGGGTGATGCAAGCTGTGTGGATGAGGAGGACTGGGTGAAGGGAGTGGATCTCCCTTGGGCAGTCCCTGTGAGGAGCTCTGAGTCTGGTAGGTTCTCACCGTGTCGGGGAGGTTTGTAGTTGATGGGGTGAAAGCCTCCGGTCAGGGCGGCCGATGAATCAGTGATGTCGGTGTTGAAGTCACTGCATGTCCGCCGGTAGATCACCATGCCCACCGCCGTCATGATCACCAGGAAAATAAACAGCGCCACCACCAGGCCGGCATACAGCGCTACATCACCCGTCACCTCCAGAGCTGAGAGAGAGAGAGAGAGAGGATAAGGGAGTCCCATTCAAACAACAGAGATACACACTTACTGTGCACTAGCCACACAATTTAGTGCAAGGTGCTGCACAGATTCCTGTAGAGAATACAGTTTATATTGGAGGTAAACACGTAGAAATAATTATAAACCCCATACAGTTCAGAGAGAGCGAAGGGTGGGGAAGAGAAATTAATATAGAGAAGTGAGGGTGGAGAGAAAGGGGGATAGCAAGAGAGATAGGGATATGCAGGTAAGAGGGTGGGTCAAGGAGAGAGGGTTGGGAGAGAGAGGGAGAGGGTGGGATAGAGAAGGGCGGGGGGAGAGAAAGCAGGAAAGAGAGAGAGGTAGAGAGAGGGAAGGAGAGAGCGACACTGAACCGTGAGGGTGTCTGGTCTAAAAGAGGGTGAGGTTAGTGGCGAGGAAGTTAAAAACAATCACAAAATGAGTCAAACAAAAATGACAAAACAAAAACTTACGATGGATTTTATGCTCAACAAAAAGCTTTTTATCTGTTTGAAAAAAAAGAAGAAATAAATAAATAAATAGAGAAAAGAAAACATGGGATGAACTGTAATTTTTAAAATAATAATAATAATAATAAATAATAATAATAATAATAAATATAATAATAAATAATAATAATATAATAATAATGGTTACAAATAAAAATAAATGTCACTGTGTGGGTACACACCCATTTTGGGGGTCTAATAACTCATATTTATATATATATATATATATATATAAAAATACCAACCAGCAGCAAAAATGTGGTTAATTAGCCAAACAGCAACTTTAATAAATTTGAATGAACAGTTTGCATCTGTTTCTTCTCTTGAGCAGATCTTGTAATGCCGTGAGTAGCTCCTCCATAACGTCCAACACATTTAATCATAAATTTTGCTTGAGTTGCTCATATTCTTGTTCTTTCTAATCTTAACTGGCTACAAGCAGCATAACGATTAGCATTGTAGGATGTCCTTGGCTTCTCTCCCCTTCTTCCCCTATCCGCCTCTCCCCTCTCTCCTCTCCCCCTCTCCTCCTCTCCCTCTCTCTCCTCTCCCCCTCTCTCTCGCCTCTCCCCTCTCTCCTCTCCCCCTATCCGCCTCTCCCCTCTCTCCTCTCCCCCTGTCCGCCTCTCCCCTCTCTCCTCTCCCCCTATCCTCCTCTCCTCTCTCTCTCTCCTCTCTCCTCTCCCCCTCTCCCTCTCCCCTCTCCTCTCCCCCTCTCCCTCTCTCTCTCTCTCCTCTCCCCTCTCTCTCTCCTCTCTCTCTCCTCTCTCCTCTCCTCTCTCCCCTCTCTCCTCTCCCCCTCTCTCCTCTCCCCTCTCTCCTCTCCCCCTATCCGCCTCTCCCCTCTCTCCTCTCCCCCTATCCGCCTCTCCCCTCTCTCCTCTCCCCTCTCTCCTCTCCCCCTGTCCCTCTCTCCCCTCTCTCCTCTCCCCTCTCTTCTCTCCCCTCTCTTCTCTCCCCTCAGTACTCACTGGTCATACAGAGTCCGTCGGTACAGTTCTTCGATTGGAGCAGCAGGCCGCTGCAGTCTTTCCCCCCATTCACGGGTGCCGGGGCCTGGCAGTCGCGGCTGCGCCAGTGTGTGCACTCCGTGCTGCAGGCAGACCACTTCGCCCATTCCGTCCAGCCTCCGTCCACTGAGAGACGAGAGAAGCCAGAGGGGTCAACACAGTCCCTGAGTCACCCAGCGCTTATATAAACAATCAGATAAAACCATTAACACACACAAACACACAGCACCCAGACACAAGGCATTAACACACAGTGGTAGTCGAGGGTATAAGCAGATTAACTTTTAATTTGGGAAATATAGCTTTTACCCACTTCTCATATAAGAGATACAGAGTTTACTCATTTCTACTCTCCTGTGATGAGTAAATACTAGGTTAAAGGCAAGACATTTTAACAGTAAGCATCTGTGTTGTGTTGCTGCGCGCAAGAATGACAGCTGAGAGCTCTCAGTCAGAACGGAGAGAACTGACCTGGGCACAGTGTGGTGCAGCTGTGCTATGCATGGCACTGACCTGGGCACAGTGTGGTGCAGCTGTGCTGTGTGGTACTCACCTGGGCACAGTGTGTTGCAGGTGACTCTCTGGTAGGGCTGCCCCTCACAGAAGGCTCCTCCATTGAGGGGTGCAGGGTTGGTACAGGACCGA
This sequence comes from Polyodon spathula, assembly GCF_017654505.1. Classification (NCBI taxonomy): domain Eukaryota; kingdom Metazoa; phylum Chordata; class Actinopteri; order Acipenseriformes; family Polyodontidae; genus Polyodon; species Polyodon spathula. Next base: position 7,652,913 of record NC_054543.1, read on the forward strand.
GTCCGCTTCTGCCAGCCACGGCCACAGCGAGTATTACAGGGGGACCACTCTGTCCACGTGGACCAGCCTCCGTTCACTGAGAGAGGAGAGAAGAGAGGGGTTAGAGGAGTTCATACTGAAACAGGAGAGAGAGAGGAGAGGGGTTAGAGTGGAGTTCAGACTGAAAGAGGGAAGAGGAGAGAGGTTAGTGTGGGTTCATACTGACAGAAGAGAGGAGAGAGGAGATAGGTTTATGTGGGTTCATAGTGAGAGAAGAGAGAGAGGAGAGAGGTTAGTGTGGGTTAATACTGAGACAGGAGAGAGGTTAGTGTGGGTTCATACTGAGCGAGGAGAGAGGTTAGTGTGGGTTCACACTGAGAGAGGAGAGAGGTTAGTGTGGGATACACACCGAGAGAGGAGAGAGGTTAGTGTGGGTTCACACTGAGAGAGGAGAGAGGTTAGTGTGGGTTAACACTTAAAGAGGAGAGAGAAGAGAGGTTAGTGTGGGATACGCACTGAGAGAGGAAAGAGGTTAGTGTGTGGTACACACAGAGAGTTGAAAGGTTAGTGTGGGTTCACACTGAGGGAGGAGAGAGGTATGTGTGGGTTCACACAGAGAGAGGAGAGAGGTATGTGTGGGTTCACACTGAGAGAGGAGACAGGTTAGTGTGGGATACACACTGAGAGAGGAGAGAGGTTAGTGCGGGGTTCACACTTAGAGAGGAGAGAGGTTAGTGTGGGATATGCACTGGCAGAAGAGAGGTGAGGAGAGGAGATAGAGAGTGAGATTAGTCTCATAGACACAAAGAGATAGAGGACGTCTTTCTTGGAATGACAAGTTGTACAGTTCATGCCGAGGTGGGCAGATGAACCACACAACCGGAGACAGGCCGGCAGAGGGGCTGAGTACCGTATACAATGACGGTGGCGGTGGTGCTGCGTCTCTTGGCCACGATGTTCCTGGCCAGGCAGGTGTAGTTGGCCGTGTCAGAAAGCCGAGCCTGCTTGATGATGAGGTTGTGATCGATGGTGATCAGGAAGTTGGAGTCTCTGGTGGGGTCAATGGGCTCCTCGTTCTTCAACCACTCTACCTGGTCATGGGGACACACAGACAGATGCAAAGACATTACTACAGGCTTCCAGAACTGAGTGTGGGGAGCAGGGACTGTGGTGTGGGGTGCATGATACAGAGTTTACAGTGTGTGTGTGAGTGTGGTGTGTAGGAGTGCAGGTGTATGGTACAGGCAGGGTGAGTGTGGGGTGCATTGTGTGTTCACCTCAGCCCCTGGGATGCCCTCTGGTGGCCGGCACTGTAATAACACCTCGTGCTCCAGCGGGACCTCCTTCCCCAGCGGCTCCTGATCGAAGTTCTTCCGCAGGTCTGCAGGGGGCAGCAGAGACACACAGCCAGACGGAGAAAGGGCGAGAGAGTGAGACAGATCAGTCTATCCCTGTTTACCTGTACTGCTCACAGTTCAGTAGTGCAGGAAAATTTTACATGATTTACAGTGTATACATCTGGGACAGTGACAGAGACACAACGAGACACGGATAAGGTGAGAGAGTGAGAGAGAGAACAACATAAGACATCTATCTTTCCATCTATCCTTCGATGCAGTTCTTACACAAGTCTACAGGGGGTGACAAACACATTCAGGAGGAGAGAGAGAGAGAGAGAGAAAGGGAGAGATCTGTCAATCTACAAAACCACTTTAACTATCTGCCACTGTCTGTCTCACTGGCTGCTGGACAGACAGGTGGATAAACCGAGATACTCAGTTATTTAATTGCTGGATCAATAGATAGATAAATGCCCAGGAGTGACACAAATGCACATCCAAACTGGCAGAGATGGACTGACTGACTGATGGATTAATGTAAATGTGCATATCCAATGCCACCGAGAAATCAGTGAATTAAAAGATCGACAGAGTACCAGATGGCGAGGGTACTCCACACTCTGGGACACTCTCAATAACTTGAGCTAAAGAATGCCCTAGCCAGGTTTCATCACATCTGGATAAAGGCTTTTCAAGATAGAGGTTTTGTTATGTAGACAGGGGAAGAGATGAATAATGTGGAATCAATGCAAGGAGACGGGGTGTACTGTTCAAATGTTAGCATCTTTACTATCATATTGCATCATCATTGAACAGTGGATACATTTTAAACTAAGAGAACACAGGAGTTTTTTTTTTTTTTCTGGTAACTGCTGAAGCAACTAGTTGAATGGGAAATGTATACGCAGTTTCCCAGCAGTTTTCATTAGGCTGCTCAAAGCACAACTATTTTAGAGTTGTCGCTTTAGCGTCAGACAGACAGACAGACAGACTGAAAGAAAGACAGACAGATAACGAGGACATAAACTGCTGCTCTTGATGAGGGTCTAAGATACAGACTGAGAGACTTACAGAGATGAATGAAAGATAGAAAGACAGACAGAGACAAGCATATCTTACAGACAGACAGACAGACAGACAGACAGACATATCCTACAGACAGACAGAGACAGGCATACCCTACAGACAGAGAGACAGACATGCAGACAGGGAGACAGATAGACAGAGACAGGCATATCATACAGACAGACAGACAGACAGACAGACAGACAGACAGACAGAGACAGGCATATCATACAGACAGACACACAGACAGACAAACAGAGACAAGCATACCCTACAGACAGACAGACAGACAGGCAGACAGGGAGACGTACATGCGATGCGGACGTAAGCCCTCCTGCTCTTTGTAGTCCCAGCAGAGCTCCAGGCCACGCACTGGCACCAGAAATCATCCAGTCCAAAGAGCTCCTCTACCTGAGTGCGAGAGACCTCGATATCCACCTCTCGAACCACCAGCCCTGGGGAAGAGAGACATGGAGACAGGGAGACACAGAGAGACACAGGCACAGAGACACAGGCACAGATAGACACAGAGGCACACACACAGACACAGAGAGACACAGACACACAGAAAGAAACACATTATTAGAATTGTTTTTTTATTGACAGCATTCTACTTGAAAAGGTTGTTTATCCAACTTAAATCACTGCAGTCTAGTATATTCTTTGTGTTCAGGGTGATGAGAAAGCAGTACATTTACTACATCAATGATAAGGTGTGTAATGTGGTAAACTTATTTTCTAATCACCCTGAACATAAGAAAAGTGTAAACAGATATGTGTGCTAGAGTGAGGCCTGGGAGCTGTGTTGCTGTCCCTCTCAGTGAGTGAGGCCTGGGAGCTGTGTTGCTGTCCCTCTCAGTGAGTGGGGGCTGGGGGCTGTGTTGCTGTGTCTCTCTCAGTGAGTGAGGGCTGGGGGCTGTGTTGCTGTGTCTCTCAGTGAGTGAGGGCTGGGGGCTGTGTTGCTGTGTCTCTCAGTGAGTGAGGGCTGGGGGCTGTGTTGCTGTCCCTCTCAGTGAGTGAGGGCTGGGGGCTGTGTTGCTGTGTCTCTCAGTGAGTGAGGGCTGGGAGCTGTGTTGCTGTGTCTCTCAGTGAGTGAGGGCTGGGAGCTGTGTTGCTGTCCCTCTCAGTGAGTGAGGGCTGGGGGCTGTGTTGCTGTGTCTCTCAGTGAGTGAGGGCTGGGAGCTGTGTTGCTGTCCCTCTCAGTGAGTGAGGCCTGGGAGCTGTGTTGCTGTCCCTCTCAGTGAGTGAGGCCTGGGAGCTGTGTTGCTGTCCCTCTCAGTGAGTGGGGGCTGGGGGCTGTGTTGCTGTGTCTCTCAGTGAGTGAGGGCTGGGGGCTGTGTTGCTGTCCCTCTCAGTGAGTGAGGGCTGGGGGCTGTGTTGCTGTCTCTCTCAGTGAGTGAGGGCTGGGGGCTGTGTTGCTGTGCCTCTCTCAGTGAGTGAGGGCTGGGGGCTGTGTTGCTGTGTCTCTCTCAGTGAGTGAGGGCTGGGGGCTGTGTTGCTGTGTCTCTCAGTGAGTGAGGGCTGGGGGCTGTGTTGCTGTGTCTCTCAGTGAGTGAGGGCTGGGGGCTGTGTTGCTGTGTCTCTCAGTGAGTGAGGGCTGGGGGCTGTGTTGCTGTGTCTCTCTCAGTGAGTGGGGGCTGGGGGCTGTGTTGCTGTGTCTCTCTCAGTGAGTGAGGGCTGGGGGCTGTGTTGCTGTGTCTATCAGTGAGTGAGGGCTGGGAGCTGTGTTGCTGTGTCTCTCAGTGAGTGAGGGCTAGGAGCTGTGTTGGTTACCTGTGATCTGGTCCAGGCTCTCTCTGGTCACGTGGTCATTCTGGTTGACCCAGTCCCCGTTGCATTTGAAGTAGATCTGTGCAGCGGGCGTGGCCCTGCAATGCAATTCCACAGGATTGTTCTTCACGATGTAGGCGTCGTCCGGCTCCTGCTGGAACGAGGGGAGGGGCTCCGCGGGAGCCGAGGGGAACGAGTCCGGGAGCACATCGCTGTAATCACCGGGGCCTGAAGGGGAGGAGGGGTGGAGAGGGAGGGGGAGGGGAAAGGGGAGGAGGAGAGGGGAGAAGCGAGGAGAGAGAGGGTGAGGGGGTGAGGAGAGGGAAGAGGGAGAGGAGGAGAGAAGGGGGAGGGGAGAAGGGGGAGGAGAGAGGGCAGAGAGGGGGAGAGTGCAGAGAGGGGAGGGGGAGCGGAAGATTGGGGTTGGGGGAGAGGAGAGAAGGGAGAGAGGGGGAAGGGGAGAGGAGAGAATGGAGAGGGTTGCGAGAAGGGAGAAGAGATAGAGGAGACTGGGGTTAAACTCCAACCCTAAGAAGGTTTACAAGGCTCTCTTTGGCAAAACCCCAAATTATCTTAATAAATTACTAATTACATCTACAACATTACAACATACAGGATGATCTGAAACTTCTGTCTTGATCCTTTTAAAGGAGATCAAATGCAACGCTGATATCTATGTAGCTGAGACGTGCTTTTCTTTTGGCTGGAGCTCCTAAATTTCATTAACTTGTTTGTATCATTGTGTTCATTTGAATTTCTGTTTTTTATATGATGTGCCACTTTCTTAACCAGGTCTCCCTTGAAAAATATTTATTTTATTTCAACAGGACTTTTAAAATAAAATGATCAGTCGCCTCCCTGTTGTAGCATTTCGCTGATCGGAACAGACACCACTCGAATCGTCTGTCCCATCTGAACCCAGGCACTCCCAACAGAAACCAGAGCTTTCTACACGTGTCATACAGCCAGCCCCGTGGCCAGTCAATCCACCAGCACACCTGGGCAAGCAAGGAAACGCACTGAAACACTATACTGTACTCATACATACATACACATACTATACACACCCACTGAATCACAGAGACAGACACACGACACACACAGAAAAACACACACCAATACTGTACTCACACAGAAACACACTGTGAAACACAGAGACAGACACACGACACACACAGAAAAACACACACCAATACTGTACTCACACAGAAACACACTGTGAAACACAGAGACAGACACACGACACACACAGAAAAACACACACCAATACTGTACTCACACAGAAACACACACAGACAAACACAGACACACACACACACACACACACACACACACACACACACACACACACACACACACACACAGACTAGTCCAGCATATGCAATCTCTTTGCACAGAGGAGACTAGGTTTAGTTTTTCTGATTTTGTATAATCTGGCAGCAGCAATAAACAGCACTCTCGTGCTATAAGAGATGCTCCTCTGTACGCTCATGCTCCATGTGTGTGGATGTCAGCAGGGTTGCCGCATCTGTTTACCTCAGCTCTGCGAGTCTAACAAAGCCCAGGGGTGAGTTCTCAGCGCAGGCAGGCAGGCTTGTCAATGTGGGTGGCGGGGAGGGGGGGGGGGGGGGGGGGGGGGGCTGTAAACAGCAGATGTTGCTGAAAACAACATAAAGTGCTTAAAGACTTAGAAAGCTCTCTGAAATAGAGAGAAAGGGTGCGCACAGAACTGGTACCCCAGCACTAAAACTGCTGCGCAGCATCTGGTGATAGTGGGGCGAAGATGTGTGTGTTTTAGAAAGAAACTGAGAATAGGTGTATTGCTGATGTAGTAGGTCCAACACAATACTAAACCAGCAGGACCAGGAATACAGCATGTACTGTACTGTACTGTACTATACACACACTGTACACACACACACACATACTGTACTGTACACACACACACATACTGTACTGTACTGCACTCACACACACTGTACTCACACACACCACACACACACATACTGTACTGTACACACACACACACACACACACACACACACACACACACACAAATACTGTACTCACACACCACACACACAGAGACAATGAAACACACACACACACACACACACACACACACACACACACACACACACACATACTGTACCCACACAGACACACACACAGATACGCCCACACACACACACACACACACACACACACACACACACACACACACACACACACACCCACACACAGACACAGATGCACAAACACACACAAACAAAGGCAGACACACAATCACTAACACACATAGTGTGCTGGTTTTGGAACAGCTTAGTGTAACATACAACAGTATTGATTCAGTTAGGTAATAACCAAAGTATAACCCTTGTTATAACGCAACCCCGTTTTTAACCATCCCAACAGCAAGATTTCTTCAATGGAAATGAGTCGTTAGAACCATCATTTAACATGATCAACTCAGGCACAACTGTCTCAGTACTGACTGACACTGAACTCTCCAGTATGAATGTGTTATTCCCTCAGTGAAAACACACCATGGTTGTTTTATTCAAAGATCAGGCTAATTTAAAGATAACCTATTGTGGTGTGAATCATGCATGATGTATGCAATCGTTGCCTGCCCGCCATCTTCACACAAACTGCGACCAAGCAACCTTACCATTTTCCCTTTAAATGTTGATCAAAGTAATCTTCATAAAAGTACTATATATTGATGTTCAAATTATTATTACTGTGATACAGCAAATTCCCAAACCCTACTGTGAACACTCTGATGTCTCCAGGTCTCCTGGGGTTTGTTATAGAGAAGTTAGACTGCACTGATCAGGAGCTTGTTCCCATTGACTCTAGTTTTACTTTGTGCAGGACATTTTTAACATGGTGGTAATAAGCAGAGGGTTTGTATTACAAAATGAACTTTAGCCTTTTGCTCATGTCTTTTTCCTGATTTTTGCGGGGGATCTGAGCTCAACTGTCACATAAGCACAGCATGGGTTCCTCCTTTGGACTACAGAAAAATGAATTAACGCTATTATGCAAAACAACTATTTCATTTACTGACTTAGTGAAGCTGAATAACCCAATCAGCCCCTGGTTCCTCAGCTCTCCCTACTTTTAAACACAGGCTAATTTCAGACAAACGCTAACGAGCTAATGAGATCACTGGCCGCTGCTGCTGGGGAAAACACTCAATGGAATGTTCTTGATTAATGGCCTTTCACACTTACAAGAGTTTCTCATTGCAAAAGCATAGCAGGGTGTAATACAAGCACAGTGAAAGCACAGGTAAGCATTGTATAAAATTGCAAGGTATGTTAAAGAATACTAATAAACCTGGCAGGGTAAGCTATGATAAATGCATATTATAGCTATGGGAAAAGCATGGTAAAACTGCAAAAATACTATGGTAAACTTTTATAAGGGATTAAACATAGTGCATGTTTTAAGAAATATAAACTTCTCATAACCGCGTCGAAAGGGGGTCTTGTGGACCCCAAAAGTGTTTGAGAGCTAGACATTGAGCCCTGCGATTAGTTCAGGTCTCACAATCTACTGTAGCTTCTGGTACATTATGAAGCTAGAGCCGACAAAGCAAGAAACCCTGCATGTTCAGAAATATTCGAAAATGCCTCTGAAGTTCAACTCAGCCCTGCACCTGCTTTTTACAGGTTCACAGATCTTCAAGAATCGCATGTAAACTGCCTTCATCCAACATTTTCAAATACTAATTGACCTTTAGAAACATAATCCGTCCAACTATATTAAAGGAATAAAAAGTGACCTGCTGTAGGAACAGATTCCAGAATGGGGCTCAGATCTCAGCTCTCCTCCAGCAGTGAATGGAGGCCTGTTCATCTGACTCATCAGACTGCCCCCCTCACGTATTAAAACCACTGCATTTTTGCAGTTTTCTGCCGTGATTTTCCACAGTTATACTTAAGCATTTACCACAGTTTACCATGGTTTGTCATGTTTTTTAATATGCTTTACCATACCCCTATGTGCGTTACCATGCTTTCGCTGTGCTTTATTACCCTTTGCTGTGCTTTTACTATGAGAAACTTTTATAAGGGTCACATGTGGTGGGATTAATCATTACAGAATGAATCCCCCCCTCCTCCCTCATCCCTCCTGGTTATTTTCTTCTAAGTTTTACCTTCTGCTTGGTTTCCAGGGGGGAATTGTGTGCCGCAGAAACCATATGGTGAATCTCAGTTAAATGAGCGAGCAGCTCTGCTTTTAGCAGAGCAATAACACAGCACAGTCAAATGAAAGAGATCTTTTATTATACACCTGCACCCCTGGCTCAGATGACAATTTAAAATCATTAAACTGCAGCCACTTCCCGTCGCTACACGTCTGCTAGCATAACGAGCTCGAACAAGGGGTTTAGTAACACGAAACCTCCCTGTGTGAACACACAGTTAGAATAGGTAGTCCTGAATAGGTACAGCACTGTCACCTACAGCCTCAGAGTGAACATGTAGAAATGACAGAGATTTAGACAGGTTCAATTGTACACCCCCAGATTCTGAGGCGCTCAATAACATGTGCTGAAGAATGTCCTTACCAAGTTTTATCCCCCAGCAGGAGACCTGGGAACTCTCCCAGACAGACAGACAAAGAGAGCCGGAGTTCTGTCTTCCATGTGTGAACATGCATACCTCTCTATCAAGGTTAGCTCTAGCTAGCAATTCCACTGGAATTCTGGCCTCAGAGAGCATTTTATTGTACAAGCTTTTATTTTCAAGTCTTTTACGGCTTTAATGAGAGACGGGTGGCTTGGAAACTATGACAGTTATTTAGTTTTAAAAAAACAACAACTGGTTTGATAATGACAAGGTGCTTCCAGAGACTGGAGTCACAGGTTAAACACACACAGATAGACACACATGCACACATACAGACACACACAGTGTGTGCCCTAAGGGACAGGGATAGAAATATCTGGTACCAATAAACTTTTATTTTTCGCAGCATTACATAAAGAAAAACAGTTTTGCTACTCTGTTACCTGAAGGCAGAGGGTCAACTGGACAGATCAATTTATATCAATGAAAGAACAGTTATTGTACAATAAGTAACATTGTCGACTGGACATAATAAAGAGGGTCTTTTTCATCACTTATCTATGTTATTGACTCATGACTCTTTTTAACCACTGGGCATGCTACTGAACCAGGCTCTGAAGAGCTGAAGTGGCTATATTTGTCACTGCTGTAGCTGTGATTTTGTATAGAGATGTATTAACTTGCAGTTGAAAAGGGGTCAGAAATCACAATTTCACACCCCCTAGATATATATATTTTAAAATCACCTCACTTACAATATCACAAGGATGGAAATAGGACTCCTGTTGCATAGCAGTTTCACCCATTCCAGGTTTTAATACAAGCTAAGTGTATGAGTAACAAGCTCAGATGTGTCTTTTTAAACCCATAGTAAAAACCAGGAATTGATCAAACTGCTATGCAATATGGGTCTCACTTCCATCAGCTTTTAGGAGTCTTTTCAGAAGCAGCTGAACAAGGCCTGGTAAGCAATGACCAGATACAGCAACAGAGACATTGGCTAGGTAAGATAAGCACAAAGTTCAAGGAGGTTTCTCCATTGCTCAGTGGTTAACCCAACATGATTAGCCTGTCACTGTGAATTAGTGTGCCACTCTGAGTCATGCACTTCAGAGGCTCTGTGTGGGGAACCGGAGAAGAATTACTTGCTCTTGGCTACCACTAACCTGCCATTAAAGCTTCCAGAATGTACAGCACTGAGCAAAACCCAAGCAGCCACATGGACGCTTTAAATAAAGAAGTGTCTTCTTTTAGCTTCATTGCCTCGCCCTTTGCATCGAAACCTGTGATTACCACCCTCTAAAGTTAGTTCGGAAGTTAATTGAAAAGCAAGGTTCAGCACAGACAAAGAGACACAGGAATGAAAATGACATTGACGCCAGTGCTGCTCTGGGTAATGACAAGCTACAAGAAGCCAGGGAAAAGGGGAACAACACTTGAGTTGTTCGTAAAGACAACAAAAAAAAAAAAAACTCCTGGCGCCAACTAGCTGCAATACTCACACGACCTACCAACAGCTACAACCCTTAGTTTCCCACAGTAAAAGCACAGAACAGTGAAAGCATGGTAAAGCACATAAGATCTGGGCAAAAAATGAGTTCGTAGTTGATTTATTCAACCTGCATCCCGTTTGGGTAAGTCACAGCTGGATAAGAAATGCGAAAATAATTTTATGACTATGATCTTTTCCAGCGCTACCAAATATGCTGCCCACTTGAGCACAATTGTTTGATAAAATGCATTAACTGCATTTAAATGTTAGGGAGAAAAAGCCCAGGGGATCATTCATGCAATTAAGTAGAATAAGAAATATATTTTGCATTTTACACCTCGCAATTTATTTTAAGAAACTGGTATATAGACATATAATTTTTTTTTCTTGGATAAATATGGTTCGTAACTTCCCACTAAGAGCCTGCAGCGGTATAGGGCCTATGGAAACTCTGAGTGTGTTAGTAAAGTCATTGTTCTTCCATAGTGAGCGAGTGTAAGAGATAAAGAGAGAGAGGACTCTGATAACATGTACAATACAAAAACTACTTTACTGTTCCATGAATTGAATGACAAAAATATACTGGAACAATATATTTTAGGATGTGACATCTGTGAGTTAAACAATACACCTTTTTTTACACCCCAAAACGGAGAAACGCCCCATCGTTCGTAACAACAACGTCATCGCTCCAGTTCATCAGATTAGTCCACCCACCACTGGTATCGTTCAGGCGTGAAGATTATGTTAAAACACCAACACCAACAATAAGGCATGAAACCTGAACCACAAGCAGATGAGAGAATATATGGGAACTGCTGTAATGCGAGGTCAGCACTTTAGGTCTAGAAACAAAAATGCTATCCCTCTTTTCTTATTTCTTTACGAGCAGCATTCATTTTGACAATGCTTGTATGATTTGCCATGCCAATAAAGCCCATTTAAATTGACAAGTCTCACAGGCATAAGAACGAGACAGATGCAGACTGTTGAAAAACAGATTTGAGGAGAATGGATTCCTGCCCAGGCAGTAAAAATGATAAACCGAGCGCACCCCTATCCTCCACCTCCTTTCTGCTTCCCTGCTCTTAAAAGCCCACTTTCACTCCATTCAGGCTTTCAGCTGGGCAGGAGAATCAATATCCCACAATCAGCTCGCTGTAAAGTGAACAAGCAGCAAGATTGATGAACTCGTTGTCGGAGAAACAAGCACAGAATGGCATTTTAATGCCTGTTGCTTTAAAGCAGATAATGGACCAGCTAGCTCCCCTCACTCACTCCAACACTATCACCTAATACCAGGCTGCTTGCAGTACACTCTCTCTACTCCTCCATCCTCACTCCTTGGCTCACTGGTAATAGGGGCCATGCTTGTCTTGTTTTATATAACCCACTTTCTTGCCCATTTCCCTGACTAATGACAAGCCCCATCATAGTGGTGTGGTGGTGATGAATCTTTGTTAATAGAGAGGTTTTTGGTTGTTCAGTTTTTGCAAAGGCCCTATGGTGTCTGTGTGTTTTGTGTGTCAGTGCTGCTGAACAATGCATGTGTTCTATAGTGTCTCTGGTCTTCCAGTAAGCAAACCCCATGCAGGGCACTGTTTAACATCAGCTGCAGAGAGAAAGACAGAAACAAAGAAGTCATTGAAGACAGACGGACAGACAGACAGATGGACTGGTACTGTGCTGTGTTCTCTGTGATGTACAGTGTTTTGATATTTGTATCTGCGCTGGTCTGTAACAGACAGTTACAGGGCAGCTAAAGGCTCATCAGGGTAATGCTGTGCCAGGTTCTCTCTGAGACACAGTGAACCACAGTTAGGAATTAATTGTGCAGGAAAAAACACTAACTCTTTCAACATCAGGGGGATCTCCCACTGGATGCAATGCAGGGTGATATCACATAGGTTTGTACAGCACTGGGGTACCCATTTGGGTTTTCTAAAACATTTATTTTTAGAAGTTATCCTGAAATTTTACATTGCATCTATGGGATAAGGAAAATATCACCAATCTACAGTACCTGTATAGTCCCTGTCCCTCATATACTGTATAACTACAGTACTACTGAAAGAGAAATTCATCACAAGCTTCATACTGGATCTTTGACTGCAGCAATCTTCAACTTCAAGCTCACTCGACCTTGACCATGGCTTTTGCTATCCTAAAATCAACGCTAATCTATATACCTGAGTGTTCTTATAGTATAGTATATATATATATATATATATATATATATATATATATATATATATATAGATAGAGAGAGAGAGAGAGAGAGAGAGAGAGAGAGAGAGAGAGAGAGAGAGAGAGAGAGAGAGAGAGAGAGAGAGAGTATAGCACTCCACAATTCCTTCACAATTCCTTCATCACCACATTACAGTCATTTTACTTCCTGTTATATGACAGCTGTCCTCTGCCATTCACTTTTATTGGGATTCTGAATCTGGCTATCCTGCGATAACCAGACACAGTACAGTTTGAAAAAGCAAAAGGCACCAAGGGCCCATAGAAACTGAAGCCTGTTCCCAAGCCGAAAGACCGACTCAGTCATAGTCATAGAAGAAAAGGCATGTAACTCATTTTTTGTAATAAATTCCTATACCTTAAGAAAGGAAAGGTGTGAACACTTGTCATATAACAGCTGGAGAGTGTGCTTGGAGGCAAAAGAAAAACTATCACCCCCTCTGTGATTGCATCGGCTGTTATCACCTTGTAGAATCTCTGTGTCCAGCACAGCAGAGTACAGAGCTGTGCAATACTGCATGGTGTAGTACAGTGCTGTTCAGTGTAGAGTAGTGCCTTCTGAATGACATTTACAAGCTTGGTAATAACTTAGGAAGGGAGCTAAAACTGAAATTAAAAAGGGGATTAACTTTCTTTTCCTACTGATGATGTTTTTCAGGGGATTTGCAAAGGCTGCTGTCAGCTGCTGTCAGGTATTGCTGTCAGCACTCAGCACGGTCCCAGTGCTTCATCTCCCCCCAGCTGACATTTCCAGTAGAGTAGCTCAGGTCCTGGGAAAGATTATTCAGTCCTGGTAATATTTGCTCTCCCCCCCCCCCCCAAACACTGGGTAAATCCCATGTCCTTTAGTGACATTTATCTGGGTAAAAAAAAGAAAGTTACAAAATCTACAAGCTTGGACAGACAACATGCTCTCAAGTGTCAAACACTGACTTGTCAGATAAGAGAAGTTAAATTAGAAAATCCTCTTGTGACGGCCTAAAATGACGTATTTGCCTAAAATGACGTATTTGCCTAAAATGACGTATTTGCTTAAAATGACGTATTTTCTGTGGAAGTTCAGGGTTTATCTGTTAAAATGTAACTAGTCTACTGCCATGTTGTTATTTTTGCATGTGTAAGTGTGTGCAACTGTTCAGCAACAATCATGGGAAAGCAGAAGGCTATCATTGACTTCACAAGAGGCTTGATCGCGTGTGTCTGCTTAACAGAGCTGCTGAATGGAACCAACTGCAGAGTCCAACAAGATAGTCTCCTGCCCGGGTGTTCCTGGACTGCCAAAGAACCATCAACCAGAAACATGTGGCACTTTGGCTTTCATTTAATAATGTTTTACTCATTGACAAAAACTAATAACTCCAAACAGCAGAGCAGTTTTGTCGTCAACAAAAGCTTGAAAATTCACTAATATTAAATTTTGAAGACTAACCCTAACCCTAACCCTAACCCTAACCCTAACCCTAACCCTAACCAACACCGGCTAAATACAAATAACTGATTTCCACGTTAATTGAGCGTTCGTATGCATGAAGCAAACTGTACAGAACTTTACATATTCAATTACTATTTTTAAATATTCTACTAATGCATTACTCAATTAAAAAAAACTCTATCTGGACATCTGGCAGTGAATAATGTACGCCACAATGCTGTATCAAATCTCTCAACAGATAGGCACTGCATTATTAGTACAAAAACATTATAACACAACAACACTAAACCCAGAACTCTTAACATGTCAAGAATTGAATATTCCATGGAAGCTTTTGTCCTTGGTGTTCCAGCAGCACAGAACCTGCATTGTTTGACTGGCTCGGAACGGGATCCCTGCGGAATGTCTGAATGTGGGATCTGAGCATTCCGCTGCAGGAATCAGATGACACTGCCTCTCCTCCCAGCTAGGGGGCGACACCTCCTGCCGGGAGCATTAATCATGTGTAATCAAATATTTTTTTTTTCGGAGTGTCTATGGCAGCTGGCGACCTCTGTTCTGGCCTGGGGGACCACCCACTGCATGAGAACCAGGTTTTAGCTTTCCCTGGTTGAAAAGTCAAAGTTGTTATTGTGACTGAGAACAAAAACACAGCGTCCTCACAGTCTTACTATACTGGTCCTGCCGCTGGTGCGCACATTTAAAAGTGTAGCGTTCCAGCTACTGTTAAAGTATTTTTTTTCGACCTATAAAATTTTAAACTGTTACAACTCTTCTGGTGTGTTGTAGAGAAATCGGTTTCATGAAAATCAAACTTTTGAAAAACCAACAGAAGTAACTTTCTTTAAACGACTTCAGGCTTTGTGATAAGAGCCCGATTTGATTGACTGTACAGTCTCTGTGCCTGTGTGTGTGTGTGTGTGTGTATTTGAGTGTGTGTGTGTGTGTGTGTGTGTGTGTGTGTGTGTGTGTGTGTGTGTGTGTGTGTGTGTGTGTGTGTGTGTGTGTGTGTGTGTGTGTGTGTGTGTATTTGAGAGTGTGTCTCTGTGCGTGTGTCACTGTGTTTGCTCGACAGTGCTTCACTGTGTGTTTGATTGCCAGTTCCAATGTCTCTGTATGTACGAGTGTGTCAGTGTGGCAGGGTCTGTATGTATGTGTGTGGCAGTGTGGCAGGGTCTCTATGTACGAGTGTGTGTCAGTGTGGCAGGGTCTGTATGTATGTGTGTGTCAGTGTGGCAGGGTCTGTATGTATGTGTGTGACAGTGTGTCAGGGTCTGTATGTACGAGTGTGTGTCAGTGTGGCAGGGTCTGTATGTATGTGTGTGACAGTGTGGCAGGGTCTGTATGTATGTGTGTGACAGTGTGTCAGGGTCTGTATGTACGAGTGTGTGTCAGTGTGGCAGGGTTTGTATGTATGAGTGTGACAGTGTGGCAGGGTGTGTATGTACAAGTGTGTCAGTGTGGCAGGGTCTGTATGTACGAGTGTGACAGTGTGGCAGGGTCTGTATGTATGTGTGTGACAGTGTGGTAGGGTCTGTATGTATGAGTGTGGCAGTGTGGCAGGGTCTGTATGTACAAGTGTGTGTCAGTGTGGCAGGGTCTGTATGTACGAGTGTGACAGTGTGGCAGGGTCTGTATGTATGTGTGTGACAGTGTGGTAGGGTCTGTATGTATGAGTGTGGCAGTGTGGCAGGGTCTGTATGTACAAGTGTGTGTCAGTGTGGCAGGGTCTGTATGTACGAGTGTGTCAGTGTGGCAGGGTCTGTATGTACGAGTGTGTGTCAGTGTGGCAGGGTCTGTATGTACGAGTGTGACAGTGTGGCAGGGTCTGTATGTATGTGTGTGATAGTGTGGTAGGGTCTGTATGTACGAGTGTGACAGTGTGGCAGGGTCTGTATGTATGTGTGTGTCAGTGTGGCAGGGTCTGTATGTATGTGTGTGTCAGTGTGGCAGGGTCTCTATCTACGAGTATGTGTCAGTGTGGCAGGGTCTGTATGTACATGTGTGTGACAGTGTGGCAGGGTCTGTATGTACAAGTGTGACAGTGTGGCTGGGTCTGTATGTATGTGTGTGACAGTGTGGCAGGGTCTGTATGTACGAGTGTGACAGTGTGGCAGGGTCTGTATGTACAAGTGTGTGACAGTGTGGCAGGGTATGTATGTACGAGTGTGACAGTGTGGCAGGGTCTGCATGTACGAGTGTGTCAGTGGAAATGGGTCTGTATGTACGAGTGTGTCAGTGGATGTGGGCCAGGAGTCTTTCCCCCTCCTTCTCCCCCTCCCCTGTTGTTATAGTTGTGTTGCACACTGACCCTGTGCTCTTGCCAGTCCCTCAGTGTCAATGGCTTGTTTGTGGGACTCTGTGTGTTTCCACTCCATTGCTCCACAGAGGACAGCACTTCATTCAGCACAAAGAGCTAAGCTGCTCCTTCAACACAGGCCTTTCACTGCCTGACCCCCACCCCATCCCACCCCCTTTAGTTTCTAGAGGACCTGAGAATCTGCAATATTATTAAAATAGTTTAAGATAGATTTTACTAAAACACAAACACATACCAGCACTGAGACCTTTACTAAAACACACACAAACACACACCAGCACTGAGACCTATACTAAAACACACACAAACATACCCATTTACAGGGATAATTGACTCTCCTCTCCTCATCCTCCTTTCTCCTTCTTTTACTTTCCTTCTTTCTCACCTTGGTGTATGCCTTGCTCATCCCTTCTTTCCTCTTGGATTTTCCTTTCTCTCTCTCTCGCTCTCTCTCCCTCCCTCTTTCCCTTTCGATCCCTTTCTTTCTGTCTTGCTCCCTCCCTCTCCCTCTCTTTCACGCTGGGTGCCTGGCTTGCATCATCTGTTCTGTCCCTCCTCCCACTCCTGTGTTTGATTGTTTTTGTTACAATGATTTCCCCTGGTGGGGTTTCTTTAATCATTTTCTGAGTAATAACATCAAGTATGTTGAGATTGGTAGCATCTAATTAACTTAGCAGAAAATACTGCTTGGGCATGGAAACTGAACCGCCCCCTCCCTCACCCCCTAAGTGAAAGCTTGGTCCTTCCAGCCCAGGACAGGCTTGAGACAAACAGACTGAACTGCTCACCCCCTAAGAGAAAAACATATCCATCAATCCACTAAGGGAAAGCAGTTCAAGGTCAAACGTTGGTTAAAAATGTTATAAAATGTGTTGTTTTTTGTTAGTTGATACCATAACAAGTGTTGCTGCTTGCTGTCTGTCCCTCCCTTCCTGTGTGATTGCCCTGTATCTGCACTGCTTTTAAAACACTGTCATTACTTTACAAGACAAGCAGCATTCCTTCCTGAACAGTGGTAATTATAGCCTGCTCTCAGCAGCCTGCTGTAATTACAACCTTTAGAACAATTTGCCGTCTTCTCCCCAGGCAAAAAGAGCTTGTCTCTCTCTGCGTTCCCTTTCATCCAAATACCTTCCTGACTCCGAACAGCGGGGGATCAGTCCCAGGTCAGAGCTGCAGCCACCTCGGAGGTATATGAAAAAATACAACCGGGAGAACAGGCACCAAAACAACAGGGAGGGAGGGAGGCATACAAACGAGCGCTGAGTTACTAATTTAATCAGGGTGGGCGATTTCTTTTATTTGAAATAAAATCTAATTTATTTGATTTAAATCAGACATTTTTTATTTAAATCAATTTTTTACATTTTTTTAAAAACAAGTTTGGATTTTTTTTTTTTTGTAGTACTGTAGTTGTAGCTCTACAGTGCCTCCAAACTATAAATTTAAGGATGTTGCAAGTGGTGGTTTGTGAATAGTTACATACCAAACTAAATGACTCAATCTCAAATGATTACATAAATAAAGCATATTATTTATCATTGAGGCCTCCTCTAAATGTGAACTACAAGAATTTAACGATGGAGTACGCCAGAGAAAAATACCCCTCCCTCATCCCAGTCATTCTTTTACATTTCTTTCTGTGTAAGTCCAAACACACTCAATTGCTACTTAGGACTACTTTGCTATAGTGTGTTCAGTTGTTAAAGTTTCTGGTTGCGCCACTAAATAAACCTGGTTTCAGCGGGTCTTAACACAGAGCTCAACTGTCTATTTGGGTCTCCACTGCACTGTCATGAGAATCGCTTCGGCGAATATGTTAATGATGGGGCAGGCACTCTATAACAGGGCAAGTCATGTCTTCACAATACCATTTCAGTGCAGTATTTTTTTTTTTAAGTCTTTGCTCCATTTATGCGCTACAAAATCAGGGGCAAGCGCCTGCACTCACATTACACCCGTGCTGTGATCAGATTTTTAGTTTACAGACAGTAAGAGTTTAATATGTTTGTGTTAATAAAAGGTTTTTAAAACATACTTTTCATGTCTTTTTCTTCAGAAACTATATAAAATAGGTAGTAAATGAAAAAATAATTTAAATCAATGATTTTTTTTTTTTTTAAATCAAGTGATTTAAATTGACTTGATTTAAATCAGCCAACCCTGATTTGAATTTAGTTGAAGTAAACCATGTTTCATACTTAACCCTAATGTCAACATTATTATAAAGTGTTACTGCAAAAATTCAGCCATTCATCCAATAAGTTAGTACTGAGATCAGGCTATTGATACACTGGCCATATTTTGAAAGCGTTTCTTTGTGTCTTAATTAGCTCCTAGAACCAAACAACTAAGTTGTATATTTCAAGTCCTTTTCAGAACTCTTAATGTGTTTTTGTTTTTCATTTTGTAACATTAACATGATTTTTTCTCCTTTCAAAAAATAGGAGTTAATTAAAGAATGGAGGAGACGTGATGAAAAGAGACATGTTGAAAACTTGGCCTTTGATGTCTAGTTTTAAGAATACTGGGCAGGATTTCTCCACTTATTCATGTGTTGAAAGTGCTCCTTCCTTTCCCAACCCAGTTTAAAGGGGGGGGGAGCAGTATGACAATCGATGTAATTAAAAATATAAAAAGGAAAATAAGAAATGGGTGTAATTACACAAAGGTTGATTACAAACTCATGCCTTATGATTACAGAGCGGTGGAAATTAAAATAGGTGACAGGGCATCTTGGTATATCTAATCGCTAGGCAGCTCAGCTGTGGTTTTCATGTGGGGGGGTCTCAATAGTCTTGTAGGCTTTTCACCTCTCGAGGTCCGGGTTTGAATCCAGCTCGCAAAGTCACAAATGGGTTTGGTCAGTGGTCAGTGGTCTCAACCCAACACAGCCCCCAGGGAACACTAGAGTAATTCACAAATGGCAGCACACAGCAGAGAGAGAGAGAGAGAGAGAGAGAGAGAGAGAGAGAGAGAGAGAGAGAGAGAGAGAGAGAGAGAGAGAGAGAGAGAGAGAGAGAGAGAGAGGTGACAGTGGTGATGTTCAGATCAGGATTGTAAGATGATATAGTGGTGCAAACCCTCCCCTAAATGACCTGGGTTCAAACACAATATCCGTTTGACAGCCATCATTGACAGCTAGCAATCGAGTCATAGGATTACATCACAGGGATCCACGGCATGAACTAGTTAACATTGTGAGAAGCTATGTCTTTATCTCACTGATACATACCGTACTTATATGTAATACTATATACAGAAATATACTATATATATACATATATATATATATATATATATATATATATATATATATATATATATATATATATACACTACACACACGGACACACACACACACGGACACTCACACACACGGACACTCACATGCATGCACGCACACTGACACACACGCATGCGCATTTTTCCATGGTCACACTAATATGCGCACCAGAAAAAATAATCGAACCAATCTAAACAGAATCTTTTACTGCATCAGAGAAGGCACTCAGACCCTCCTTAACAAAACAGAAAACTGTTGGCTTGCTGTTACCCAGGGTTTCTAAAATGACGGATGGTTTCCCGGCTATACTGAACTGATTAGAGCACACAGCTGTCTTGACTCTAGAAATGGCATTCAGACAGGCGCTGTGGTTGATCATGGAACGCTAGTTGTGCAGGATCACAGGATCATTGTTACACTTTAGACATGATTCTGAGTGCTCTACTGAGACCACGGGGGGGTGCTTTACACTTCTGAGCTGTGACAAAAACAGAAAAATGAATCAAAGCTCATCAGCAACAGATGAGGGTTTTCTCTATTGGCTAAAAGGAAGTCCTACTTAGTGTTTGAGGTTTGTAAATCTAGATGCCACAGCTGTGTCACTGGGGAGGTTAGCAGTGACATCACTTCTGTTCATTGTGTGGTTGGCTGTGAGCTCTCGCTCGCGCTCACAATGGGGTCTTTCCTGCGTTTGCACAGTGACGGGACCATCACTCACACTTACTCATTGGGGTCATTTCCCTTCCCAGAACTCAGCAATAAGCACCTGCTCGCTTTGAAAAGATCACTGCGGGACCGGACACCATGGTCAAAAGTGCCACATTAATAAAAAAAAATGTAATAATAAAAAACCCACTGAAAACGTGCAGATCTGGGGCTAAAATATTATATGCTTCGCACATGAGTATACCACCATCCCCAACCCCCGCTGGAGAGCACTGTAAAAATGGAAATAAGACTCCCATTGCACATCAGTTTGATCCATTCCTGTTTTTTTTTTTCTATGCGTCTAATAAGAAACACTTCAGCTTGTTACCTATACACTGTGGCTAATCAAGCTTGTATCAAAGCCTGAAATGGGTGACTCTGTTATGCAATAGGAGTCTTATTTCCATCCCTGCACAGTCCTGCATGGAGAAGGGACCTGCTGCTGAGCTGTCAGAGGAAGACCCAGTGCTGCGCTCTCAGCTCCATGCCGGTCTCCGACTCCCCCTCTGTGACGCTCTACTGTGGAAGTCTATGTAAGTTTTAATGCTGACAGGGATCTGGGATTGAGGGGGCCCTGGATCAGATAGCACACAACATTCACTGCCCTGGGGGATTCGCAGGACATTTACACAGCCAGACGGGGAGATTCACTCACACCAGCAGCCTGCCTGGGACTGACGCACAAATACCAAGCCCATAGGGAAGAGAGAGAGATACAGGGGAGAGGGAGAGAAGACTGCACTCCCTGCCTGCCTGCCTGCCTGTCTGTTATCTGTCTGTCTGTCTATTTGGCTGGCTGGCTGCGTCTGTTTGCCTGTCTGTCTGTCTGACTGCATCTGACTGTGTCTGTCTGCCTGCCTGTCTGCCTGTCTGGTTGTCTGCCTGTCTGCCTCTGTCTGACTGTGTGTGTGTATGTCTGTTTGTCTGTCTGTATCATTCTCATTTTTAGGATGTTTGCAGAATTATAAGTCGTTCTTTATATTATTAATCAAATGCTGTGTTCCTATCAGAGAATATTTTAAGTGTCTGTCTCGAGTTCTTTACAAGTACATCATACTTTTTAAACCAATGAAAAAGCATGGGCGGTTTCTGTGATTGTAACAGGAATGAGCAAGTTCTTGACCAGACTTTATAAACCCTGCTATTAAGCCCCCCTCCCTGCCGGCGCCTGACCCGTGTGTAATTGCAGCAGAACATCTCGGAGTGACAGGCAATGCCCCCAAGGTATTGTTACAACTTCTTGAAAGCAGGTCATCTCCAACCTCACTTACAAACAGTTTGTCAAGCAGGCCTAAGGGGCGGTTTCTGCAGTCAGACATTGAGTCATCTGCAGGGAAGGATCAACGTGCTCGGAAACTCTAGACACTAACTTTGCCTCCTGAAATTCACTCTGAACGAATGACATCAGAACAGGTGCAGTTCCCTTCCTTTGTCTGTGAGTGCGTGTGTGTCTGTGTGTGTGAGTGTCTGTGTGTGTGTGTCTGTGTGCGTGTCTGTGTGCGTGTCTGTGTGTGTGTCTGTGTGTGTGTGTGTGTGTGTGTGTGTGTGTGTGTGTGTGTGTGTGTGTGTGTGTGCGTGTGTGCGTCTGTGTGTCTATGTGTGTGTTGTGTCTGTGTGTGTCTGTGTGCATGCCTGTACGTGTATGTGTGTGTGTGTGTGTGTGTGTGTGTGTGTGTGTGTGTGTGTGTGTGTGTGTCTATGCGTGTGTTGTGTCTGTGTGTGTCTGTGCACGAGCAGATGGACAGGATAGGTTCCTCCATATATGTTCTCAATAACTTATGCTGAAGAGCATCCTAATCAAGTGCAATCACAATGAGATAAGCGGCTCATAACTACATCCACTATCCCTCTCGAGCTGAGTATTATAACAGATACACCGACACGCAACCTACCTCGCTCCTTGAACTCAGCACATTCTTTATAACACTGGGAACCCCTTCTACTGCAACACAAAACCAGCGTTACCAATCTGAGAACACAGGACGACTGAGTCTGGAGTCTACCATCTCTGGGTTGCCTGCCCCCTTCCCTCACCCTCTCACTGGTTAAGGCTGGCATGGTCTTCCAGGTATCTGCCCTGATCTGTGCTTCTGATCACTGTGGTCACACGAAAGTATCGGAAACCAGCAACTTACCTATAGGAGAAGAAGAGAGAGAGAAGAGAGAAATAGGTGGGTTAGAATGATCCAGAACAAAGCAACAAAAACAACAGCAACATATAAACAACAGCAACATATAAACAGCAGTTACAATGTTTTCCCACTTAGTGGCTCTGCGTTCAAAGTTTCAAAAACTACAGTCAATGAAGTTAGAGAAATTATTTAACCACAGCTGGCACTGAAGTTAAAGTCCTGGATGGCCAAGGCTCCCAAGGTATTATTTTTATTGGCACCAATGCCATTTAGTGCCCGGGTCAGGTGTAGCCATGTTGCCAGCACTATTTTTAGCCCCTCGCTTGGCACAGATTGGTGCCTGATGCGCTGCAGACTGAGGGCTGTGGAGACTGAAAGGGCAGGCTATGGAATCATCTGGCCAGCAGCGGATTCAGCACCCAGCTGCATTCTTCTGGTTATTTAAAGCTGCAGTGTGCAGTATGCAGGGATGTAACAATACTGCATATGTAGAAATACTAAAAGAGACCAAGGGTTTAAGAGTTAACAGATGAGTGATACTAAATAGTAAAACTCTTTGATAAATGATGAGAAGTATTTTTTCCAGGGAGAATTACTTCTGCTACACACCCATATTTATTGACAGCATTGAGAATTAATTTCTAGTCGAAACATGTCTCTTTTAGTTTCTTTTAGTATTAGTACATGCTTTACCATTAAGTGAAGATATTGATGGAGCTGTACAGATTTTAAAGTGCGAAGGACACTTTGGGTTGCCAGAGCAGAAATATGGATTGGATACACAACTTGCACGTTACCAATGAAAATCACATATACATGTTTGAGTGTGCACTTGTGTGAGTGTGTGCGTAAGTGTGCATGAGTGTGAGTGTGCGCTTATGTGAGTGTGTGCCTGAGTGTGAGTGTGTGTGCATTTCTTTGGCAGCTGATGCCAGTTTCACCCTTGTGTTGATCCAACAAAGCACAGATAAATACAGCACAGCCCAGAGTAACCACAGGAACTGCCAGACCACTTGCAGATTAGAGAGAAAAAGGAGGCCCATAACAGTGGAGAAATTGAAATGTGTTTTTAATTAAATATTTGAATCAAATATCTCAAAGACAAGGCAACAGAGTCCTGGTACCTGGCACCTAATCGCTTGTCGTTCAAACTTTGTTTGTTTCTTTAACCAGAAGATTTACCCTTTGAGACAGAGCCATTGTTTACAATCAAACAGAACAATCACAAAGCAATAACAACACAATAAAAACCTGTGTGGCTCAAGCATAGAGGGATCAAATGTCAGAGTAAATAACACATCCGACTATTTGTCCATGTGGACTGGAAGAGAAGCCTTGGCAGTAGGTTCTAAGCAATTCCCAAATCTGATCTTTCAGAGAACCAGACAGGCAGCAAAGGTATCACAATGCAACTGTATATGATCTACAGCGTTGTTTGAAATATTTACATATCCTGAATTAAAGGTTGGAAAAAAAAAACAAATGTAAAAAAGGAAGTGGTTGATGTATTATTCTTTTAAATGAGGTATTATATGGGTGTCACAAAACACTGACAAAAGTAGCAGATCTTGTCATGACAATAAAAATATTTCAGGTAGAGAGAGAGAGGGAGAGGGAGAGGGAGAGAGGCTGGTATACAAACGTCTGCGTCATTGTTCCAGCTATCTTGCATCAGAGGACCTGCTCACAAGGGAACACCTCACTGCTGTAAGCCAGATCGACTGTGATATCAGACAATGAGGGGATGTGTTTATTACAAACAAGTGCCGTGTGTCAACAGAAACTCCATTTAATAAGATCTTCACCTTGATTTCCGGCTGGAGGAACGCAATTGCAGCTGCACCAGGTTTACAGTATGAAGCTGCTGCTGCACTGGGGAGCCAGCCAGCACTGTCTCTTCATGTTCACCATCACGGCTACAGCGCCGGCCCATGTGCAACCACAAAAAACACGATCAGTATGTGTGCGCTCATATAAAAGCATAGCAAAATGTAAGAAAGCACAGTGAAAGCACGGTAAAGCATAGCTAAGCATTGTAAAGAATAGCAAGGTACAGTAAAGCATATTAATAAACTTGGCATTCCAGGGTAAACTGTGGTAAATGCATTAGTATTGCCTTGGCAAAAATACACAAATACTACGGTAAACTTTTATACTGCAGTCAAACTAAAGAGTAACTCTTTAGTTAGAGTAGCATTCGATTTTTATAACAGCGCCTTAAAGCAAATAACAAAACAAACATCATCAGCAACAACTAAAGATCAAGTTTTGTTTTTTCCATTCTAAAAGAGCTTGTTGTGATTTTATGATGCAGAGGAGTTATGCCTGGAAGATAATGAATATCACGTAGCGATGCTGTCTTTTTTATTGAATCTGTCCTTCGATAACCTGACACACAGCCCTCCCCCAGCTTCAGCCAAATCTCTCCAACCAACAAAACAGAAGCTTAAACCCTGCTACAGGCTGAACATTCGGGACCTTGAGTTGACCTACAGCTGCCCACCGTCCCCAGGTGACCAAAATCCCACTGTCACACACTGGCATAGAAGAGCTCTACTGCACCAGGAACACACAGGACTGGGATCAGAGAGTAAGGAGTGGGAAAGAGAGGGAGAGAGAGAAGCTATAGAGGGAGAAGGAGAGAGAGGGAGGGAAAGGGAGTGGGATACAGAGAGAGAGAGGGTACAGAGAGAGATCGAGGTAGGGGATAGAGACTGGGATCAGTGAGCAGGGAGAGAGAGGGTGGAGAGAGAGAGGTATATATAATGAGAGGGAGAGTGGGGTACAGAGTGAAAGAGAGGGGGGGTACAGAGAAAGAGAGTAAGGTAGGGGGTAGAGACTGTGATCAGAGAGCAGAGGGAGGGCGGAGAGAGAGGTATATATAATGAGAGGAAGAGTGGGGTACAGCGTGAAAGACGGGGGGTACATAGAGACAGCGAGGAAGGGGGTAAAGACTGGGATCAGAGAGCAGGGAGAGAGGGATATAGAAGGAGAGGGACAGTGGGGGTAGAGAAAGAGAAAGTAGGGTACAGAGAGAGATAGAGAAAGAGACTGGAGTGGAAAGACAGGGAAAGAAAGAGGGGGAGAAAGAAAAAGTGAGAGAGTGGTATAGAGATGGGAGGGGTAGACAGAGAGAGAATGAAAGACAGAGAGGGGATATGGTAGAGAGAAAAAGAGTGAAAGAGTACGGATCTGAGGAGAGTCTATTGATCCTGTCAGTCTCCTAAAGCCAGCAAGCCTTCTGTTCTCATTAATTATGGCTAATGCTGGGTTTATCCCTCCCTGCTTAATCTCACCAGCGATCTGCCTTCATTTCCCTAATGACTTCACCACTGACCTTTTGAATTTTGTCACAGATAAAATAAAATAAAAAAGTCTGAGGCTCTGCTCTTTAATATATAACACGATAGGAAAGACACTGACAAAACACTTGTCTAATAGCATTACAGAATTTCTTATTAGTATGGTAAAAAGGTTGCTAAACACTCTCAGCTCTCCAGCTCTCATGTGATACACTGTATTACCTGACAAGTGTCTCCCTGACATTTACTAAAAAACAACCTACATAGAGTGCTTTGTTATAAAAGCTGACTTCCACTTCATGACAGCTCAGAATGAAAACTGATCTTGAGTCGGGTGGAAATCCACTTGCATCTTACATACCATGTTTTTAATATATACTGTAATTAAATAATAACCGTAATAATAAATAGCACAGCTAATCTTATGGTGCTGTAATTTCCATTTGATATACAGTAAATGATTCATGGACATTTTAGACTGCTGTATCACATCAATATCAGGGTCAAGCACATCATGCATTACAATATAATGTAATATAATGAAAGCTGCTATTGCATCCCCTCCTCCACCTCTCTGCCAGCTCTGTGCTCCACAACTGTCTCTGGTTAAAAGCTTTGTCACCTTTCGTTCTGTGTTCCAAGTCCCTGCTTTATTCAACTGCGTCAAAACCCAACCTCACATATCTGTTTTATTTAAATGCAGAACTTTTGAGGTGGCTTAGCTGCAGATTTAGACTGTCCAGAATAATGAGATTGGCGCTGCCAAGCGATAGCGATCAAGTCTATCGGAACAGTAGAACTCAATTTTGAGGGGATTGTTGCAGTCCATACTCTCATGGTAAATGCAGTGTATAACTACGGGAAAAGCATGGACAAACTGTGAAATGACCGTGGCAACTGTTGTGGGCTACAGCTTTGTGGTCCCTGTAAAGAAAGATGGAGAGATACAGACAGTGCGGGGACAGACCTGTTTCTGTGTTTCTCATCTGTATTTATGTACGCATTTATACTGACCCTGCTCAGTAGTTAAATAGGTTTCTGTTGATTCCTGTTAGGCTAAGTGCACTGTATCGTTTCATCAACACAGTCATCGACTCCAGCTAAAACTGAGAAGGGTAAAAAATACATAATGTCACAGTATCAAAGAATTGTAAAGGCCAGGAAACATGTTGTTTTGACTGTGAAGAGGGTGGGTGTGGAGAGAATGAGAACTAGAAAGGGAAAAGAGGAAAAAAGAAGAATGTGAGCGAAGGGGGATGTGGAGAAAAAAGGAGAAAGGGAGAGGGAAAGAAAGGAAAAACACGAGAGAAAGCGGGAGAGAGGCAGAAAGCTGTTTAAATCAACAGTGCATTGGATTATACCTTAAAGGCAATCCACAACGTCTCTATGAAGCAAGGAATCAAAAATATAAAGGTCTGGAGAAGACTGGTGAAAATGCAAGCCAGTAATCATGTTCACCTTGTAGAAAGAGAGATGAGCAGAGAGACAGAAAGAGAGACACAAGCAGTGCAGAGGGATAAACAGTTTGAACGAGGGCCCTAGAAATGGCAGGCACTTGCAAAAGCGAGCACAGGCATTGCACAACTGAATGGCAGGCAGGTAGGCAGGGGATATTCAGGTCAGGATTGAGGTGCACCTCTCTCTCTCTCTCTCTCTCTCTCTCTCTCTCTCTCTCTCTCCTCTCTCTCTCTCTCTCTCTCTCTCTCACTCTCTCTCTCTCTCTCTCTCTCTCTCTCCTCTCTCTCTCTCTCTCTCTCTCTCTCGCTCTCTCTCATTTGTAACATCTCGACACAAACTTGCCCCGGGATCTTTCCCCGTGAACGTTTTTTCGCCCTCGTGTCCGTAACTGGTGTTGACTTCCCGTCCGTCCATCCGTCCCCTATAAGTCCAGTCCTAACTCCAAACTCACT
This sequence comes from Polyodon spathula, assembly GCF_017654505.1. Lineage (NCBI taxonomy): Eukaryota > Metazoa > Chordata > Actinopteri > Acipenseriformes > Polyodontidae > Polyodon > Polyodon spathula. The sequence goes on from NC_054543.1 coordinate 7,680,479, forward strand.
CTCTCTCTCTCTCTCTCTCTCTCTCTCTCTCTCTCTCTCTCTCTCTCTCTCTCTCTCTCTCTCTCTCTCTCTCTCTCTCTCTCTCTCTCTCTCTCTCTCTCTCTCTCTCTCTCTCTCTCTCTCTCTCGCTCTCTCTCATTTGTTTGCAGAGCTGTGATTGGAAGCTCTTATAGCCAGTGTCACTGTCCCTCATCAGCACAGATCACACAATTCCCCAAAGGTAGGATAGCTTCTTATAACTGTCTATATTTGTAATGTATTTATTTATTTCTTTTTGCTGTCCGACGCGCTGATTTTGCTGAGACAGTAATAAAATCCATGAGGGGCCTATTACAGTAACAGTGAGTCCACTTAGCCCTCATCCCCACATTACTAATGTAAATGAATGCATAATTGAAACCCCCTCAGTCCGAAATTACCTTAATTATTTATAGGCAATTACTGAAGGAACTTGATGGGATGGAGCCCTGAGCGCTCCTGAGAAAGACAGAAAGAAAGAAAGAAAGAAAGAAAGAAAGAAAGAAAGAAAGAAAGAAAGAAAGAAAGAAAGAAAGATTTAATTCGATGAGAGAAAAGAGTCGCAGATGACTGGAAGCATCTCAATTTAATTAGCGCCTTTCTTGATGTTATAAACGTGTAAACACATCTAAACGAGACACCTTTCTGTTCCAATTGGAGCACCACAGATTTGATGGAATTATTTTGCTAGCTGCAAACCCTTTAATACCATGAGTGAACCCAGGTAAGTGAATGAGACACAAAGGCACTTTGTCTAAAGAAGCCCATTCCAGTCTCTCTGTTAATACAGGTTTCACTATATTAATAATAATGATGATGCATGCATTCCACTTGCAGATGGAGTTTAATCACTCTGAAAAGGCAGATCAAAACTTAATCCAAATTAGGGGCTGAGGAGAATTAGAGCGCTATAATCCCAGGATAAAAATGACTACCAAAGATTTAGAAGTGAGTAGTTTTTCGAGATATACTGTATTTACAGTATAATCATAAATCTCAAAAAACTACTCACTCCTAAATCTTTTGTAGTCATTTTTGTATTACTTTAGTATAAATACATGTTAATTTGGATTCATATGTTGTTTTTTTCTGACTTTATGTGAACGAAAAGACACACATTTGTCCGTTTTCCCATTGGAAATAGTGATATTTTGAAATATCACTGTCCTGGTCACAAAAGCAAAGTTTGTGGGGAATAATAGCCATTTTCTATACTTTTGAGGCATAAGCAATTAGGAAATAACACTTACTACCCAGGAACAAAAAAATAAAATAAATAATTGTTACATGGTGTAATCTATACAGCTCCATTGTCCACAGGGATAATAACAATTCCTCTGGTCCTCATGTAACACCCTCCCAACAGAGAAATACAGCAAATCATGTAAAGAAACTACAGTAGCTATTTTTCCCACTGATATTATATAGAAAAGACAAGAATCTAAGAGAATCCACAGTGAGATTCGTCCTTCTGGGAAACACTTCCATGCAATAGACCAGGATGCACTACCTGTAAACACACTGACACCCAAACTGAGATCAGAGGCACTGAACAGGCACCTCTAAAGGAATGGTATACTGCATTATCTGCAAGAAATGCAATAAACTGTACATTGGAGAAACTAAAAGGCATTTAGCAGACTGCTTTGCGGATGTACTGGAATCAACACCACTACATTTCCAGTAGTCTTAGAATTGAACAATAATCAATTTGCTGAAGACATCACCATCTGTGGGATCAGTCAGCACTGTGAAACAAAGGGAACGTGAGCTTTTCTTCAAACTAGGAACTTTGGAACATCATCCACAGAATTCTTAAAAAATAAACAGTTTACTTCACTGCGTTTACTTTTCTTTCTACACAGCTGAAGAAGGAAGGGCTTTTGTCCAAAAAAACCATTCGATTTGTTTCATTTTAGATAGATAGATGTTGTTGGTTCATTCTACAATATAAGAGGTTACTAATAATAACAGCATCTTCAATGGGAGCACAGGGTTGTGCTGAGTTTTCAAAGTTGGAAAATGTTTTGTATTTTTTTTACTTTATTTAATGAGCAAAGTCACCTTTTTCATTAAAATTACATGAAAATGACTTTAATGTGTTTTGTAAAAAAAAAAAAAGAAAAAAAAAGAAAAAAAAAACATGTAGACATTCACAGCAAGCTGCAGTGACTCCCAAACACATAATGAATGCTCTGTGTTCGCTGCTCTCGCTAGCAGGGACCCCGGCAGTGTTTTTAAATTGTAGAGACGCGGTTGCATGCTGGGTTGGGTAATTGTTAAAAGACTAACTGGGTTTGTGTTTTGCCGGGTCATTGTTCCACTCGCACTAGTCATGCAATGATTGAATGCATGCCTGTTGTCTCCTGGGTCCTTTCTCCAAATCTTCTAAAAGTTAACCACTTTCACATCACACTTTCCCATGCCTTTCCTGTGGTTGGCTGTGAATCAGCCGTGCTTTACTACAGCCGAACCACAATGTTTGTTTTTACAACCTTAACATACTGCATCACGTTTAACTGTGCACTTTATCCCATATCCTTCACTGCACCTTGTGTCGCCCAGTATATCACAGCAAACTAACATTTTAAAAAAGCACCCCCCGCACACTCCTCTTTTTATAAATGTTTTTAAAATATGGCAATTTAGTAAATGATCCAGAATCCACCATCAAAAATTGGTAAGTGAACTCTGACCCACAAGAGTCCATTAAGTCTGTTTCAGACAGCCCCCCCCCACTTCATAAAACAAAGAAATCCCACCTCCCACCCATTTATATGGACACGGAGCACGGTTTATTTACCCACCCACACCCCCCCTATATATTTCTATTCCCCTGGTTGAGGGAGCAGTTTCTATAGCAGTGCAGACTCATTGCGGTAGCACAAAGTGAAAAGGGAGTGACTTAACACAGTGAATGAGTGACTGTCTGCTAGTTTAATGGCCGGGCTTCAGGGAAAACCATTGGACTTGCTCTGCAGGGGGGCTTTCACATTGAAAGAGGGGGCGTGTTTGTGTGTGGGGGGGTTAGATGCGTTCACATTCATTTAAGTTCAGATTGGAGTCTATACATTCAAATGGGCTAATAGCACTTAATGCAGGCTTCAGCCCACACAATCACACTGTCCTGCTCAACCCTGGTGCTCTCTGCTCCAGCACGGTTTCTTTGAGATACAAGCTGATATCCATTCCACGAGAGGTCAGAGCGGCTACACAGGAGTGAGTTTATATGAGAGGTCAGAATGAGTTTACTGGCAACTGATCTTGACTAAGTGAAAATCAGCTGGAATCTTACACAGCACACTGCAGTATATTTAAATATTTTAAAGAAGAATATTTAAACGTAATGTCATTTCAGATACAAACCATCTAATACAGTCAACCTGAGACAACGAAATTCAGACGACTGCATCACATCACTATCAGGGTCTACTATATATAATAAAGAAATTTCAGATAGCTGCATCACATATGTCACATCACTCTCCTTTCTCATCTCTCTCCTCTCTCCTCTTCCTCTCTTCTCTCTCTCCTCTCTCTTCTCTTCATCTCTCTTCTCCTCTCCTCTATCTCCTCTTCCTCTCTCCTCTCTCTCCCCTATCTCTCCTCTCATCTCTCCTCTCTCCGTTCAAGAGGATGACTAGTGCTTTTCAGCAGGGAGCAGCTTCACACAGACATGTGGGGTCAAACACCCCCTGAAGTACTCCATTTGAAATGTGGAGAGCAGCTAACATACCTCCAACAAAGAGCTTATGTTTAGGGGTACACCTTCTTCTTAACATCGATATTGAATAGGGAGACCCCAATTAAAAAGGGAGGAAAAGGCTAATCGTAAACTCGATTCTCGAAGCTAGTTATTATTGTCTCAAAGAAAAAAACATTTTGGAGAATCTAGCCCATTGTCTGTGAAGTATCACAAGGTCTGTCTTATATTTCTGTTGCTCACACCCCCAGGCAACCTTGGATTGACTGTTTACTCCCAAACTGTCATTAGTACATTGTTTTTTCAGAAAGAAGAAAACTCGACCAATAAAGTTACCAAAGATGATTTAAACAACTCTTTAACTTGCAAGCAGTCATAAGTTATTTCTTATTTCTTTTCGAATTCTAAAGTTGACTTTTTCCTTTCAGATAAAAACTGTGCTAATGGCGATCTGGAGTATGTAGCTTTAAGAATTTAGCCCTTGGGTTTTTTGGCTCACCACATTTGAAAAGATCTCAATGTTATGTAATTAAAAAAACAATAATTCAAGAGAGTTTCTTTTAGTGTGAGCGCATATTCTACCGCAGGGTGTTTCACAGTTATGGATGAAGACCTCAGAGTTAGTTAGCGTTTACTTTTTTGTGTCCTGAATCCCGGGAAAAATGAATCTTTTCTTTCTCATAGTGCCCCAGAGACGCTGTTTTTAGACGTGATACATTGTAGCAGTATTGGCCTGGGATTCATCACGAAGCCGGGACTCAGTTTTCATTTCCAGGGTTATAATTATAGGCTTTGCAATGGCATAAGGGACTGGAAACAATGCTCTCTCTCACAGAGGGCCTCCTCTGGGAGAGGGATTCAGTGGTGCTTGGCAGTGCAGCTCGTTTTCATGTATAGAAGCTGGTATTTTGTTCTACAAAATACTTATTTTGGTCACAAAATAACGGTGTGTGTGCGTTTCCTCTCACTCATTACAGCTGAGTTTTTGTAACAGAACAGGAGGGATTTGGAACAGGCAGCAGTTATTGCTGGTCAGTGTTAACTGTTCACACCACAGACCTTGAGTTTAGGTCCTGTATTGTTAAGCAGTACTTTTGCACTTTTCCCATGTTTGCCCCACGATTTTCCATTTGCATTTTCCACAGTTTACACTGTTTTGACATGTATTTCACTGTGCTGTATTCAACTTTGCTATGCTTTTACTGTGGGAAACATTTATAAGGGCAGTGTCTGTCGCTCCTATGGAACAGCAATTATTTTCAATAATTATTATTTTTTATAATAGTTTGTACTGTAGTGTGATATATGCACAGAGTCATTGCTGTGGTCTTAAACTTGTTAAAGTCACAGATAAAGCTGTCTGTCAGTATTTTATGTGCACCAGAAAACAATGCAAATGAAAACTCGTATCGGATTTCCTGGTTTAAATCCATTTTAAATGTGTTTCCGCGTGTCTTTTTCTACCCAGTCCGTCTGGCAATTATTACAAACTAGAAACAAACATTAATTTCTATTAACCTGGTCCTTCAAAATGATCACCGTTTGTGGGTGACTCTTCCAGGTAGCATGTACAGTGCAAGCTTTTTGCCTCAATTGTAAGCTTCCCTGGAAAAAAAAAAAATAAATATATATATTGTTGTGCAGTGTTAACTGTTCACACCACAGACCTTAAATATAGTTTTACAGTACAAGAACCAGCGAGCGGTCTCCTTGAAGCAGCTGCAGTGTTGATGTGCTGATGAAGGTGAGCTGGGACTCTCACATTCAGACAGCTCAGAGCGAGAGCGAAGCACAGCAGCTCAGCCCCCCGTCGACACTGCCCGCCACCTTGCGTAACTGAGTAGATTGGACACTCATCAATTCTAATCCAATGTGACTTGACTTCTGAGAAACTAAAAAGGCACTGGGCATTGTTTTGAAGTTAGTGCAAAAAGAAAAATTTTCTTGAGAAAACAAAAACCCAAAACAATTCTGACGGTATGAAACCAGAAAGAAATAAAAAAAAAACTCTGCAGGAAAGAACACTTCAAAGACTGGGTGCTTTTATTTGACTTTTTAATTTTTTTTTTACCTTTAACATACAGGCCTGTGTTTTTCACTATGGGAACCACAGCGTATAAAATGGGCAATTTGACCACACTTAAGCTGCCTGATTTTTTGACTTAGCGTTCGCTTAAGACTGAATTAGCAGCATCGCAAGATCCATACAACATCAGAAGAAACCTAAAGGCATTTGCCGTATGGATGATTTTCACTTCAGTTTGACCTAACCCTGACATGTGCTTTTGCTACTTGTACTCAACGCTGTGTTCTAGTCCAGCTGCTACAGTTACCAATACCAAACACTGGTTTCTAACTCCTGAAATACCAAACACTGTGCTAACTTAAAGCTGCTCTACCATAAGTAGGCACTAGACAGCTTCTTCAGTCACTATTTCAAAATCAGCACAGAGGCCAGGGACAGAGTCCATGAGTTTAGTGGAGGAGAGAGGTTCAGGACAGAGAAGGTGGTTCTTTTCTTTTTGCATGGAGAGTGGTGGGTGTATAGAATGGGTTGCCAAGCTACGTGGTTGATGCTGATTTACTAGGAACCGGACTATATTAGCTGGCAATAGAAAACACTGTGTTCAGCTGCCACAGTTGGCAAAACAAATACAGTGTGTTCTAGCTGCTGCAGTTTGTAATAATTAACACTGACTAGTTTTCTTGCTCGTGTGTGTGTCTGTCTTCAATATCATGTGAACACCACCCAGTTCCTCTCAGATCCCTCTCTTTGCTGCGCTGTCTCTTTAAGAGTCTGGCGGTTCCTCTGTCAGGGCAGCAGGAGCTCAGTGTAACAGGCCTGAAGTGCAGGCGCCAGACTGGATATCTTATCTCTGAAGCAAAGCACCAAGCCAATGTCCAACGAGGGGCCAACTCCAGATGCGCACACCTACCACTGCCTGCCTGCCTGCCTGCCTGCCTGTGTATGTCCCCACCTCACCCTGCTATTACACCACTTTAAAACATTTTTTTTAAAAACTAAATGCATTCGATTAATAAAAATGGATAAATAAGCAGCGAGTGCCCTTGTCTGTCTGCTCTCTATGAAAAAAAGAAACAGCGCCACACAGACGAACAGCAACCCTGTGTCTGTGCGTCTGTGTGTGTTTCTCTATGTGTGTGTCTGTTTCATCACTACATAAGCAGTTCCCTAGATATATACATATACAGTGTATATTCGAGTATTACACTATATCATCTTCATCCCCTCGGGATGGGGGTTGAAAGGGACCCCGCTGGTAAGGGATAACACAATTCCGTCAAAACGAGACAAAACGTCACTTTCAAACATAACAAGCTTTCATTAACCAGGGAGTCTTTCAACAGGCCCTCCCTTCCCAGGTGTCTATCGGAGTGAGGTCTTTGAGACTGCTAGCAGATGATATGCCCACACACACTCTCTCACACACAGCGATTGTGTGCAATCAGTCATTCTGTGCAGTCACAGGTCTGGTCTCAAAAGAGGTCCCAAGAATGAATAAGGGGGAGGGGTTTAAACCCCCCAAACTCACAGTGGGGGGCTATTGGATCGCACGGGGCAGGGGCAGGGGGAGGGGCAAGCCTTACTGGCGTACAGCTGTCACGTTTAATATTTTTATCATTATTATTTTAAAACTATTTGCACATAAATAGCATTGTTGAGTGTTGGTGTCCCTGTGAACAAGCAGCAGCCATGATATAACCTTTGTTACCCAAACTAAGTAAGCAAATGTTGTAACTGTGTTGTTTCACATTGGTTTTTTGTTGCCTTTCCTTGGCTGTATGTGATAGTTTGCATTCACTCACTCTTGCACTCTGGTTTAAGAGCTTGACGAACCAAGCTCTGATCCAACTCAGGGTGACAGAACCTTTGGCAAACTTAGACAAGTAAGCAGTGATTTTAGCTGCATTGTTCTGGTGGTTTGCATTGCCCTTACTCGACTGTGTGAGTGGGGCTCAGGGGTCCTCACATACCCTTGCAGCTGTTTCTGTTATGCTAAAAAGCTCCTTTCTGAAGTTGTGGTGGTCGCAGCAAGGCATCATAAAGCCACAGGCAGATGGAGCTAATAAGCATTTAACAGGGATAAATGAGATTCTCCACGCTGGTCTTAAAGTAGCAATTCCTAAGCTCTGCTGGAGGGTGGCAGGGAGAGAGAGAGGGGAGAAAGAGAGAGAGAAAGAGAGTGAGAGAGAGATAAAGTGAATGTTGTGGACAGACAACCACAGAGTGGGAGATGATCACTGTGAAACTAGGAGGTTGAAATCAAAATGCATTTTGTTTTGCTCCGGTTTTGCGATTTGTATTAAAAAGGACGTGCTCTTTCTCAAAGTCTTTCGTCACAGAAGAAGATAAGTGTGGGATGGAGAATGACATAGCGCATCACAGCACAACGGGACACCACCAGAGCATCATAAACTAATTCAACCAGCCAGAAAAACAAAAAAAAGAAAAAGAAAAATGCACTTGAAAAACTGCTCAAGCTGTCGTAAAACCAACCATATGGGCATCTGTCTTCCCAAATGCTCGCTGTGGTGCACTGCTGCTGTGTACTGTGTACTGTGTACTGTGTACACTGTTACTTACTGCGGAATTCTTAGCTTTTCTGTAGGACACAGCTGTATTATTAGTACTTCTATTTTGAAATGATGGTATTGTTGTTGGTTATGTAGGATATTACAGGATACAGTATGTTCTATAGTGCTTTTTCAACAATAAAACCCTAAAGGTTTTGGCCCATTTTTAGTTCTGTTTGCAGTTCCAGCTGGAAGCCACAGAGCAGGCACTGACTCACTCAGAGACGAGCCTCCAGGCTGCCATTAATATTCTCTGGTGGAAAGCAGTTGCAAGACAAAAAAAACTAAAAGGTGACTGTATAATATGCTTTCCTGCTCTGTTACAATTTATTTCCAGAGTGAATGACTCTGGGATACAGGCAGCATGCAGGCACAGTACGAGATCAGGAGTTTCTGTGGGAATAGCTTTTACTCTCAGACTTTTAGCATTCTTTTTATTATCAACAGCTGTGCACCGTTGTGAAGGCAAAGAAACCAAGAATAATTGTAGGAAGACACTTAACTTTACACACTAATCCATAAACTAAGAAGAAACCAAGTAGATGTATTTTTAAACTAATGGAGAACACTTACATTTTCTTGTACCTTATAAAAAGATCTTGTTGCATTCCCCAAAAACCACGGAAACCCACACACGGGCTATTAAAAGATCTGTTTTCACATACTCACTCACTAGCGCATGTTGCCGTGATTTGCTGCGTTAGTCAAACTCCCTTCTAGTTTGAAAGTTTACGCAAGTGGAACTGAAAGTGATATAAATGCTATACAAGTTATTGTTTTTGTTTTCAACATTATCATGGGCTCCTCGCCTTTCAAGAAAGTAAATGAAAGACTGAGCTCCTAAAAACACTTCCTTTTCGTCTCTTATAGTTTTAAGTTACGGAGGCCTGTGTGTCTGACAGTACTGGGAATATTGAGGAATATTGAATGCTTGATCCCAACCACCACCACCCCCCGACACAGAGAGAAAAGCTGCTCTGAAGCTTAGGCTCAGCATTCACGCCTAGCACAAAAGACCCCCATTGAGATATTATTCTGGATTTTGTACATTACACCCCATCTGGCCTCTGCAGGCCTTCCAGTTATTCATAAAAGCAGATTGAAGAAGAAGCAATGACTTTGCTAGAGGCATGCATCTCCCAACAGTGCAGAACAGCCCTCTCTCTCTCTCTCTCCCTCTGCCTAAAGAGCAATTTATGAAAATATCAGTCTCCTTAACTAACGTACTCTTCTTCTTCTTCTTTAGATTTGCTTTTGTACCATTTCCATTTTCATCATCTTGAATGCAGCACACTCCGATGCTTAGAGCACCCAGATGGCCTCGCTATACAGTAGCTCTCAGTGTCATGCCTCATCTGCACACCTGCGAGTAAGCATTAACCTGTCCCCCTGCAACACTGTGGTCCACTGTGGTGTGCCTCAAGACCAATACATCACCACCAAAAAATGAATACAAACATCTCCCCTGGTTCATGGTGCAGTCCACTCTATCCTGTATTCACTTCTCCCTGATTCATGCTGTAGTTCACTGTATTTTGTAGCAATAGAAGTCCATCAAACACTGTGATTCCCATCTGTATATCGATATAAGAGAATATAAATACCCTGAGTATAGGACATTGAAAAATGTTTTTTGGGGGGTGGGGGACTGCATTTCCCAATGAAAAGTCAGCAGCAGGTTAATGTGTCTCTCCTGTTCGCGCCTTGTTTAATTTCTCAGAGCCGCAGGACAGCATTACAGCAAGACAGAAATAATAAAAAACAGAGAGATAATCAGTAAGAACTGGCTGGGGAAAAAACAAGAAGGGAGGAAGGCAGGCAAGGAGATCGTGGGTAGTTCAAAAGAGATGCAAGGTGACTTAGGAGTCAATTCAATTACAGTTTGTAGCAGGGGAAATATAAACTTGTATAATGAATTGACCAAAAGCTAAATAACTTTTTTTCTGGGCTGAAGCAAGCTTGCTGTACCATACAATCATGCTCAATTGTTTTCGCATTTAGTTTACAGATTCATTTATAAATGTGTTGTTCTTTTTAGGGTCTTTGTAACCCCTACTGCTCCGACTGTGTCCATCTGTCTCTTTGTCTGTCTGTGACTCTCACCAAGGACAACTTGTTAACTTCCTTGCGTTTCAACAAATCATCTTCATATTCTGTTGTGCACATCTTGAGATCAGTCTATGATGTATTGCTAAAGCCTGGCATTGTTATTAATATCTGTCTAATATTGTTTATAACATCATTATAACACATTCAAAGATGCACCGTTGATGGTTTACTACATATGCCTAAACTAAGTGGAGATAGACGTTGGACAGAGAGATTGAGACACAGAGCATGTGGAATGGGTTGCCTGGTCATGCTGTTGATGCAGAATCACCTGGATCCTTGAAGACCCGACTTGACAAAGTTTTGAGGTCAATCAGCTACGGGAATCAGACAAGCAATGCTGGGCCGAACGGCCTCCTCTCCTTTGTATTTGTTTATGTTCTTATGTTCCTAATTTGTTTTTCAACCTACAGAACCACCGTCCTAGTGCGTACACGGCATCTTAAAGCTCCATTACAGCTAAGGATACAAAGCAGCATAGCCCTGCCTCTACTTGCTTACTCTCTAAAACACCCAGAATATGTTATTCTTTACCAGTCTTGCCCTTATTAGGTTTACCACAGTATTCGTGCATGGTATTTCTGCTGTTTCCCCATGGTTATACTATGCATTACCATAGTTTACCCTGGTTTGTCGTGTTTATTAATATGCTTTACCGTACTTCGCCATTCTTTACAATGCTTGTCTATGCTTTACTGTGCTTTCACTTTGCTTTATTACACTTTGCTATGCTTTTACTATGGTGAACTTTTATATGGGTACAGTGGGTTCGGCACCAACAATAAAATCCTGTCTCCAACCCCACTTTGTAGTGTTTTCCAACAGGGATCTGCTTGCATTATAAACATGTTTAAAATATTAAATATGGTCATTTTGGACCAATGAATAATAGAGCACAGAGGACATGTATAAGCGTTCTGTCTTGTTCCAGGGCGGTCCCAGCTCAGCAGTAAAACTCTAATGTACTGTTGCGGTCAGAGCTGAGGACGGAAATACTGGCTGAGCCCACCAAGGCATTGCATAACCATAAAACTGAATGACAGAACCGTCGAGAAGCACTGTGCGGTGCTCTATCTGTTCCTAATCCATTGCTGATAATGCTGTTTATAGCCCTGCTATCTAGGATTTCTCCAGGGCAATACGCTGGGATTATAAAGTGATATCTAATGGGATTTTTCTAACATATAGAATATGCTAACAAAAATAAAAACAATTAGGCCAAACTGGTGAGAAACAGAATCGGGTCACTGTTCTATAACAGTGAAAGCTCAGCTCCGATTTCATTTTATTTTATTTTTTCAAATTACGCAAGATAAGGGATACATAAAATCAATCCACCACAGGTCTAGGATTACATTGAGATGGGATCAGACCTTTAAAAAAAAAAAAAAAAAAAACAGGAAAAGTCTTTTGGAAGCCACTGAATGGATGGTGCTGACATAGCATTGTGAGTTGAAACACTTCAATCCATTTTGTCTATTCCTGGATGTAGGGGAGGTGTTATTAACCCCAGTAGGAAGTACTTGAGATTACAGGGCACACATACCCAGGTAGTAACATGGTAATAACTACCAATGTTTCCTGCTTCTGCTCTTAAATGGCAAGCACTGGGTATGGTGTTACAATGATATAAATAGTTTAACACAATCTTGTTCACATGCCCATTGCCATGTAATTACACAGTAGGGACAACTGGTAATTACTCAGTTATTACAATGTAATTACACAGAAGATCATTGACTGGAATCTAATGAATTATCAATGAATACACTGTGCATGTCTGTCTGTCTGTATTACAGTGTATATGAAATATGAACATAATCAAGTACAGTGTAAAAGAAAAAAGACAGCTCTGCACTTTCTCATTTGGTTGCATTATTATTGCTAAGCACACCTTTTTATTTTTTGCTGTTGGCTGGAAATTCTGGACCTCACTCTGGGGCAGCGTCATCAGTGCTACACAATGAACAGCCACGGTCACACTGAAGCATTCCACACGTCTGCTCTCTCCACCAATTAGATGGGCTTTGTTTTTAAGTTGCTTTCTTATATTAGTGAAAGGTATAGAAGGTAAGGGACAGTAGCACTAGCACTGGCTGCAGTCAGGCACACTGCTGCCAGACAGACAGACAGGCTGCCAGGCGGGCAGGCAGTCATGCGCTCTCCCTCAGAGCAAGAGAGAGTACTGACCAGAACACCTGCTTGTTGCCCCTCTCAAGCCAAGCCTGACGGTACTGCTGAATTGCGTGGAGGTGTTTGTTTTTGCGGATTAGATTAGAGTCTGCTGGGGAAAAGCTGACCAAACTCATTTCACTTGAGACCTGACCTAACCCACTGCTCAAGCTTGACCCCTCAGCTAACAGAACTCCCCTGGGACCAAAATTAGCTTGTACCCTTTTGCACCTTTTACTATAAATAGATATTTTACAGCAAAAAGAATAAATACATTAAACAGTATAAATGTGGCATCACTTTTGTCTGTTAGAAACTGTTACAAAACAATTTATCAGAAGGTAGTACAGTCGCCTGAAATTTGTTTGCATGAAATATCGATATTTTAAAGGTTCTTTTTCTTCCCCAGTGATTGCCTTTAATATCATAAACAGCTTTGGTGAGACGGATCATGCAATGAAGATTGCACAAAGGCTAGTGGCAGGGGGTTCAAATGTATTAAGCAAGTTATATAAAACTGAATACAAGCAGGGCAGGGGTCTAAAAAAGATGCAGTACTTATTGAGTATGTATCGCTGTTCTTTTTAATATTATTAATCCCAACCGCAATGACAGGGTTTAGTCGAACCCTGGCCTTGGGACCGGAACACAATGATTATTATATATATAGTATATATATATATATAATATAATATATATATATTATATATATATATATAATATATATTATATATATATATATATAATACAATTGAATTAATTACTTAACAGAGTCAGTTTCTGTGTCAACATGATAATAGGAAAGCAGAAGATTTTACACACTAAAAAACATCAAGCCACGCAGCGTGTGCTCACCTCCCTCGTTATCTAAGGCTGATTAGAAATGAGGGTTTCTGCTTTCCTTGTTTATTTATCTCCTTTTCAAGCTAAAAATCTTTCTGCTATTGCTTACAGTACTCTTCAGGGAATGGAATAAGTCTCTCATTGCACCGCAGTTTGAGCCAGCCTAGGTCTTACATTAATTCCATGAGTTTAATAATAATAATCATAATACTAACAATACTACTACTACTACTAATAATAATAATAATAATAATAATAATAATAATAATATAATAATAATAATAATAATAAAACCCATTGCAGAGAAGTTTGAGCCAAATGCTGTGTTATCTTCAATCTATGTTTTAATCACTATATTAAAATTATATTGTAGGACATAAATACCCATCAACACGTTCCCTGGTAGTGAGAAAGCTAGTTAATGAAAATTATTGGTGAAAGTTTTGCTTTGTCAGTAGCCTTGACCATCCTTGACAGTTAGAATTGTCTGTAAAACTAGCCTCTGGCAGAAGGAAGGCGATGGCTCCTTAAGACAGGACCAGTTTCCATAACTCTTGAGGGGGTTAATGTGGTGTTTGTAAATAAATGTTGACAGTTTCCTTTCTTAGAGAACACATTGTTTAGTTAAGATAAATTAGCAGGCCACTGTTCGACCATCAGCAAGAACAGAGACAGCATTGGGACACCCGAATTCAATCAAAATAATCATTCATAAAGCGGCGCGTGACATTATGAAATCAAAATCAACGACGTTCTAAATTCCTTAAATGGATTTAAAAAAGAAAAAAAAAAGACAAAACTCCAACGTGACAAAACTAGAACTGCCCTGGCTTGTCAGTTTCAATTTCAGCAGAAAACCACTCCTTCATAAGCGAGCAGCTTCAATCAATAGCGACGCACAAGCTCTTCTCCAACAGGCTACCGAGCGCTCTTTTCTCCGAGGGGGGAGAAACACACGCTGCGTTTAATTGATGCTTTGCCGTGTTCATGTACTGCTGAGCTTTGCTACAAGCCGACTGACCAGACAAGTAGTCAATAGTTACACGAACCCTAAAAAAATCACTCGCCTCTGTTAGCTACAGCGTGTCAGAAACGTGTACGAATGCCACACCAAATCACAAATTGAGTCAAACCAACGTAGCATTCTGCGGCCGTGTTGATTTAATTACACAGTAGCGTTGTGTGTAAAATAGCACGTATTTGCATCATTTGGAGTAAGACTCACAAGAGTTAGTAAACGTATAAAGCATAGTAAAGCATGGTAAAGCAGAGGCATACACTGTGTTTGATAAGCATAAAGCAACTTGTCAAACTATGGTAAATGGTGAATAGTATAACCATTGGAAAAGCATGGGAAAACTGCTAAAATACCTTGATCATTTTTATAAGGGTAATGTTTTTCAAATCTCACTCATTTGGATATTTTGACATTGGCAATTGTATTTTGATTTGGTGATTGTACTTAACACATTTCGACAGCTTAAACCGAGTGTTTAAACGTCTGTGTGTGTGCACGGTTCAACAAATGAGTCACGTCTATGCAAGGGCGCTGGAACTAGGGGTTCTGGGGGTGCGGCAGCACCCCCTTGGCTGTGCATGGCTTCCAACATATACAGGGGTTACAGTTTTGTTTAATGGCTTTCAGCACCCCCACTTTAAAAACTGTTCCAGTGCCACTATGTAAACTTGTTTCCAAATGTTTATTATTATTATATTATTATTATTATTATTATTATTATTATTATTATTATTATTATTATTATATTTTATTCGGTACATCATTCATAGTTTACTGCACCCAGATCAACAATGCCGAACCATATGCTGGTTGTCGAAACGTGTGGATTTTACCTAATATGGCTTTTGTGACCTAACGCAATGGATACGTATATCGTCACTTCAGACTTGCGTTTTGCTTATAGCAGTGAAGTATAAAAATTCCTCTGAGTCTATATATATTGACACACCTTATCAACTCCGTGACGAGACGCCCTAGTTGACATACATATATCCGAGAGATATCTATAGATATATATATATATATATATATATAGTATATATATTATATATATATATATATATATATATATATATATATATATAGGCAGTAGTTTCCATAAAATTACCCTTAATTACCGCGTGGGATACTGGTATGAGTTATTGCGCAAGCCAAACGCACAACTTAAGTGAGACTTGTGTGCTTCTTTGTACAAAGCCGGAGTCTGCAAAAGTAATTAATACAGTAGCACGATTCAATCTGTGCGTGTGGTTCATAAACTGTGTCGCCAATAACAGTCAAGTTGCAAGCAGACACTGTGCAGCCCGCTCCAAACTTCACATCCGGAATGCATTACAGGAAGCGCGATAACATCTATCCTAAATAAAGGACTTTCTCATTTTTCCTTTTGGGGTGGATTAAGGGAGAGAGAAGTGAGCGGAAAGTATTTAAAAATCTATTTTATTTTGGGGGTGGGTAGATTTTTGTTTGTTTCTAAAGGTGCTGATTGTTTTCTCTCTCTGCAATACATTTTAAGTGCAATGGGAGTTTACCCAATTTCTCCAAACTCTGAATGGCTTAGCATTCGCTTTCAATCAACACAATACAGGCCTTATGTACTCATATTAAATCATTACGATAATCCCTTCGGCAGCCGCGCTAGGACCAGCACTAAACAGACACTGATTATATGCATTTTGATGTATTAATCGTCATTACACTGTGGGGGGTGGGTGCATTTCTTCTCGCCACATATTTTGTAAATCAGACGGGTTAAATGAAACCCACGCAGTTGCCAGCATGTGCGAGTACAATAGAAAAAGTAAAGAAAGTTTTATCCCGATACCTCAGAATAACCTGTGCACAGGTACGAGTTCTCTGGGCGTTCTATAGAACCATCTGATCTGCATCCTCCAGCTGCAGAACACTGTTTTCAATACAGATGGTTTTACAGAACGGATTCAACGTGAACCCAACTGGTTCCATATTAGATCAGCGGATCCAAAATATTTTATATTTAAATGTCCTAATTAAGTATCACATGTTTCTCCTCTGCCCCATTAAGAATGAACGATACAGGGTGTGTTCAAAGTAACACAGGGATGTGTTTGAGTAGGCTGTGTGTGTGTGTACGGTTAACACATGGTATACGTCTTCCTTCATGAAGTCGATAGTGTATTCCTTTTATGAACAAGTACAAATTCAAGTAACATGCGAAGTTCTGGGTGTAAAATACTGCAGCATTTTGCTGTGGAATCTACTGAGGGAGCAAAGCGATTCAGGTCCACACGCACACTAAGCGCAGCAGCACCACACATACACACATACATTACAACCTGCTTGGCCTTTCTGCCTTATACTCTATTCATGTGCTCATGTGTTTTCATCTGGTTAACTTTCAATAACAATAACACTTGTAATATGTTATATTTTTAAATCTAATTTACATACAGTATAAAACAAAATAACAGTTTCTCTTTAAAAAAAAAACTGAAGTATCAGCACACAAAAAAACCCCAAAAAACACGGCCTCTATAAACTTGACGAAGCACAGACTCCCCTTGTCAATTTAAATTGCCCTGAAAACTGAACCCGATTTGTGAGAAGAGAGCAGCCTCATACAGACGTGGTATGCCCGCCTGTTAACTCAGGTGTACTCTGCTGGGCTGAGTATACGCCCGTTGTTATACCATTAGGACCAACTGAAGCGTCAGAAGCTTCATATCAGGAGCCCAATTAATTATCTGGCGCTCTCTGGATTAACACTGAAGTCAGTACTTGCAGTAGAGCGAGCTTTCTGAGGTCCTGAAGACAGGACTGTCTCTGTATTAAACACCCATTCAGGTTCCGGACTCAGCTTCTATACAGTAATACAATAACTGTGGCAAAACACAGAAATATGTAACTCAAAGTCTAATGTTAGATGAGATATGAGCCACACTGAACATTAAGTTTGTGCAGATTTATTATTATTATTATTATTATTATTATTATTATTATTATTATTATTATTATTATTTCAACTAACCTGAAAATAGCAAACGTTCTTGGTAATGTACCTGTCGAAGAGGCAATTTATCTAGCATGTGTAAAATAGAAACACTATGGAAATTAAATGTGATCATAAAAATGCTAATGTTAAGTTTGCGTCTAATTTGTGTTTGTGTTGTGAGTGTGTCTTCTCCTTACCTGCTTCGGTGACTCGTGGGTTACAAAACACAAGATAAACCATCAGCAGACCGAGCGCCGCGGACCGCTGTATCCGAGATGAGTGCATCGCTTCCCGGCTAAGTAACTGTCCAAGGTCCCGGGGAATTCGCCGACACTGGCCTCCCTTCCACCTCTGTATCGGGTTGAAGGTTTTAAAGGTATTTCTTAATTGTACTTATATTTTATTATTATTATTATTATTATTATTATTATTATTATTATTATTATTATTTTTATATAGAAGGACACAGTTTCTAAACTGAATATGGAGAGTATATTTCGTATGTATGTTATATGCCGGCTATTAAAAAGTACCAATTGTAGCAGTTATATATCCCTTTGAGTCACAAAAGTGATACCACAAAAAAAAAAAAAAAAAAAACTGAAAATATTTTCAGTTTGTATTGACTTCTTGAATCTGCTTCACTACCCCATCAAAAAATAAATCGTGAAACTGAATACGAAGGAAAAACCAACAAGAAAACTTGTAAAAAAAACAAAAAAGTTCCCTAGATATCGTATAATTTCGTCATTTCATAAATTATTCACGTTCGTACTACCAAACACACAAGCACGCAAAGTTATATCAGTCGGTGTGGCGTTTTCAAAAAGCCCGTCATGCTTGCAAAGAAAGTCGGAAAATAACGAGAACTCAAGATTTCTTCCGACTTCAGCAGCTGTGCTGTTGAAACGCGGCTGCTACACTGCCAGTGTATTCTGACAACGCGTTTCTCCGCTCCGTGCCTTGCTGTGTGTATGCCTCCGTCTCTGCATCCTCTCTCGGACTGCTTTACTTCGACAATGCCAAGGTGTAAACACGAACAGCAAAAAAGCCAATAGCTTACAACCCCCAGAGCGCAGAAAAAAACCGAGACTCCCTTTTCCTGCTTTCCTCAGATTCCACGCTCCAACCAACCAGCCAATCCGCGACTCAAAAATCCAGCAGAACGAAAAATCAAAGGCGATAAAGCGAGAGGAAGGCAAGCTACAAAACCCGGAGCAGCGGATCACTCTGAAAACACGGAGATGGAGTTCGTGCTTTAACTCCATATAACAATATCGTTTCTCACGACTATAGCATATTGTTTTAATAAGTACATAAGCGTTACATGATCTAACAAAGGGACAATGTAGCTATATTTTCAAGCGTGTATGTCTTGTTTTAGACCGCACTGGAACTTATATAGAAGTTAACAGTGGCGTTTTATAGTTTAGTTTATCCCGGAAAATCTGCACAGTATTTTTTACAGTTTCCCTCACGCGTTCCCAATGGTTATACTATGCTTTTACCACAGTTTGTTTATAACAATGAATACATACCGTGCCGCTGTGCTGTGTTGAGAGGGCATGACATATAATTATGCACGTGGAAACAAAAACGATGCTGTAATCACAGTGCAATTATAACCGCTTCATATTCCCTTTACTCTTTAATTACTCGGTTTTATTTATTTTCATAATCCCTTGGATTGGTATATTTAACTTCAACCAGCGGGCGTGTTCATTTCAGTTAAAAACAAAGTGAAGTTAAAAACAAGTGCTTCCATTCTTCACTTTGTAAAAGATTATGTTTTGACAGAGTAAAGCACGTTTTCATTGGATACAATGCTAATGTGTTGTATCGCTGGAGTTCTGCACCAAGATTACGGAACACTCTTCCTGGGTGATCAAGGACTCAGAATTCGGGTATTTTGAAATCACGTCGTAGAACGTACTTTCATACATTAGCATTTCCTAGGGTTATACCTCTAAATTATAGGTCTTATTTATTGATGCTTTGTGATGTTTCTACATGAAAGGCGCTATATAGAATAACATTTATTATTATCAAACGATAACACCACACTGATACATTTTGCACATTTGTTGTTCAATACATGTATTATTATTATTATTATTATTATTATTATTATTATTATTATTATTATTATTATTATTATTATTAAGTCATTTAGTTCAAGCTGAGACTGAGTTTCCTGACAATGACCGCCAGAGGGAGACCTTTTACACTTTACTTATCTGTATCCTCATACAACTACAGACTGATCACATTATTATTACCTCAACAAGTGTTAACAATAAGTCAGTGCTTTTCAATGAGCCTCATGGGGTTCTGAGCACTAAAAAGTTACATGCCCTGTGCCTAAATGCACTGTTGCTAAAGAATATACACAACGCATACAAAATGTTGTTCGTATTGTTGTCCTCTGAACTGCTCCGGCAATCAAACAAGTTTATTTGATTGTTTTATTCAGTTTTATCTGCTGTAGAAAATACAGCTAGAAAATACAACCGTGCTCTGACTTTTGGGGACTGGACCAGTGAGAGAACCCTACATGTGACCTGTAGTCAGGACCAATCAGGGCGCAAAATTACAGTCCGGGCATTTGCAAAGCGAGTCTATAAACGACCCAGTGTGCTCGATTTTTTGTGGGGCGTCTTCGTGGTAAGGGACGCGTTTGCGTGGAAGGAGTAGGGCTTGGGTCTGTGAAAGATGCCATTAATTGCTGAAGAGCAGCAAGCGCTCTAGGTCATAACTAAGATTCGTACCTAACAGGAAGTTTAGTTTATTTAGTTCTATACCGAGAAGGTAGCGAGTTGCAAAGGTAAACCAAGCTGATGCAGTTTGAAGTACTCTGCTGGTCTAGGGAAGTGGGCCCAATTGTCTAGGTCTGGTTCCTCTGCAGACGTCCAGACCAAGAACAGTTATAAGAAAATAAATAAAAGAAAGAATGAAACAGCGAAAGAACTGTTGGCATTGAAATGAAAAAGAGAAAGAAAGAAAGAAAGAAAGAAAGAAAGAAAGAAAGAAAGAAAGAAAGAAAGAAAGCAGTGTTATACTCTGGCACTCCTGTGGACCTCTGACTGCTTCACTCTCGAATGGCCCTAAGCCGCCCAGCAGGAGTCAGATGTCACTCTCTGTTCCCCTGCACCACCTCTCAATAATTCAGTGACCAGAGGTTTGTAATCTCGATCAATAATTAATGGATGATAATGTTGTACAACTTCAGCATGACAGTTTGGTTTAGTGTGAAGAAGTGTGTGCTATCCCCAGCTGGGAAAAAAGAGGGAGAAAAACACAGTAGCTTGTGTTTCTTTGACATCCAGAATATAGCGTAACCCATCGCAGCTCCAGTGTGAACTACGCAGCAGAGCAACATCTGAACTTGCATTTAAATGACCTGGATTCAATTCAACTTGAATAGGTGTTGGGTCTAAAGAAGCCAAGAATCAGGCCTGGTTATTACTTCTTCGTCTTCTTCTTGGACTGTAATCTGGTCAGTTCGGAAATTAGGGAAGAAAAAGCATTGTGTCTTTGAGAAGGTTTCAGATGCATTAAAAATGAAAAACTGAAAATTCAAACAACCGCCCCACTCCCTAGACTCGGTATGGTTCCGGACTCGAACGAAGCTTCGGCATCGTGCACACAGACCAGAGGAGTGGCTGTAATGAATTCCATATAATACAAAAAAAAAAAAAAAAAAGAAAAAGTGTGAGCGTCTGTGTGGAACCCTGACTTAAACTCAAAAGATATTTGCATAACAAAAGCTCCACAATATCTGTTCAGTACACTCTGTCCTTCTCTTGAGAAATTGCACAATTACATATTAATATATATCTGTCAAAAAACTGGAACAGGTTTAAGTCCTTCTTCACTTCATTGACTGCCGCTGTGGATTAGAAACCCTTTCCTATTCTAAACTCTCAGGCTATCAGAGGTGCATTTGCTAGCAAACTTAAAGGACCTCTAACTTGTTAGCATTAATAGCGATATTACAGACAATAAATATAAAAAGCAAAGTAATTGCAATCACCCTCATACAAGTTTTCCATAGTAAAAGCATGGCAAAGTGTAATAAAGCATTGTAAAAAATAGCGAGGTATGATAAAACATATTTATAAACATGGGAACTAGGGTAAAGTACAGTAAATGTGTAGTATAACTATTGGTAAAAGGGGGGAAAAACTGTAAAAATACCATGCAAAAACACCATGGTAAACTTTTATAAGAGCATTACCACTCTGAAGTATTGAATACATTCTCATCTTTGTGTAAAATTTCAATATATTCACCACCTGCACATCAGCATGATGGCTGCTTAATATGCAGCCAAAAAAATACAAGCTTCTTCCCTTCTTCCCCCCCCCCCCCCCCCCCCTTCCATTCCGCTACACCTCCCAGATACCCAGGGGGCCCAGCCTGGCCCTAGCCCAGTAGAAATGCACCTCCACAGGCATCGTTGGGAAAGCGGCAGGCTTGACTGGGAATGAGAGGGGGGTGGAGGAGGGGAGGGGAGGAGGGGAGGCTCATTGCCCCGTCCCATGGTTGAGCGGCACTGTCAGCGCGTGATGGATGCCTCCTCGGAGACGCGGCGCTCTACCGTGAGCTGGTGCCAGTGCCGGCACTGCTGCAGAGTGCTCAGGTATTCATACTGTGAGCCAGAGCGATCATGTCAAAGTACAGCACCGTCAATAAGCATGACTGACTCTATCAGGAGATCAACAACAACCAGGCAAAAATCAGCACTGAAACACAGCTGATGAGTGGAGCATGTGCCACAAATACTGTCCATTACATTATTATTATTATTATTATTATTATTATTATTATTATTATTATTATTATTATTATTATTATTATTATTATTTCTGGATTCTGTTGCTTCAATGTTCAGTTATTATCATTTTTCTCTATATATCTGTTTTTGCATGCCTTTTAAGCTTGCTTGGAGAATCCTAACTGATTCCATTCAAATCATTATTTTGGTGTGACCTGTCAGATCTCCCCACCTCCTCTCTCTTAAAGACGGTCTACATTTTTGGTTGACTATCAACCAATAGCAATGACAAAGCGACTTGTTTCGCCCATTATTATTAAGATACTGGTAATGGCAATGCTGGAGCTGAGAATGGCATTTTAATGCTCAATTATATTCTTTTCACACAGAAATACAGTTTTACTGGGGTATTTGCCATTCACTACTGAAAGGTGTTCTCAGTAGAACTGTAACTGCCAACTAACGGTCAAGTTAATTGAAAATGTATTCATAGCTGACAGCTCAGAAAGTTGGGGGAGAGATAATTGAAAATTATTTTTCATTTGACCTATCAGAAAATCTAATTATTAGTGGGAGGTGAGTGAAGCTGGTGTTTTTTAATAGACTTTATAGAGCTGTACAATACCTGTGAACAGGCTCCCAGATTATCAGGCAATCTCATTTTTTAATTATCCTTCCTATTATTAGGGTGATCATTTTTGCATGGCTCCATTAATGGGCTATTGTTTCTGTTGTGTTTGTTAATGTAATGTATTCATTTTTAAAATAATGCTTCATATTCAACAGTGTGGATGTGTCAGTGTATGCATGTCTAGCTGACTGTCTGTGTGTCTGCCTGTCTGTGTCTCAGTCTGTCTGTTTACCTGTGTGTCCGTCTATCTGTCTGTCTGTGTGTCTGCTTGTCTGTGTCTCAGTCTGTCTGTTTACCTGTGTGTCCGTCTATCTGTCTGTCTGTGTGTCTGCTTGTCTGTGTCTCAGTCTGTCTGTTTACCTGTGTGTCTGTCCATCTGTCTGTCTGCGTGTCTGCCTGTCTGTGTCTCAGTCTGTCTGTTTACCTGTGTGTCTGTCCGTCTGTCTGTTTCTCAGTCTGCCTGTTTGCCTGTGTGTCTGTCCATCTGTCTGTATCTCTGTCTGTCTGTCTGCCTGTCTGCCTGTCTGTGTCTCAGTCTGTCTGTCTGTCTGTGTGTCTGCCTGTCTGTGTCTCAGTCTGTCTGTTTACCTGTGTGTCTGTCCGTCTGTCTGTCTGTGTGTCTGCTTGTCTGTGTCTCAGTCTGTCTGTTTATCTGTATGTCTGTCCGTCTGTCTGTGTTTCTGTCTGCAGTCTTTCTCTGTCTGTGTTTCTATCTCTGACAGTCAGCCAGTTTGTCTGTCTGTGTGTCTGTCTATCTGCCTGTCTGTATGTGTCTGTCTTTCTGTTTTTTTGTTTCTGTGTCTGCCTGTGTGTGCGCCCGTCTGTCAGTGTTTCTGATAGTCTTTGTGTCTGTGAGTCAGCCAGTTTGTCTGTCTGCCTCTGACTCTCTTTGTCAATGCCTGTGATTGCCTGATTGTCTGTCTTTCTGTATGTCTGTCAGTGTCTCTGCCTGTGCTGGTGTGCTTGTGTAACCTTGAAAGAGGCTGCTGTGTGATGGATGGAGTGCTCCTGCTCTCCTGTTCCCCTGCACCCCAGTGGAGACGATGACAAAACACAATTTCATCTGCAGTGATGCTAACGGACATTTTAAAAGGTGCGCTGCTTTACATAATTAGGGTAGAACTACCTTACAGGGAACAGTGTGTGTGTTAGAGCAAAACCCACCTGCTCAAACTCTTAGGAACAAAGAAGCAGCTTGTGTGCCTCACCACAATGTTTGCTGCTCCACTTGTTTTGTAATGTTGGAGAATCCTAGCTGCCAGGACCAAACAGCCTCCCTAAATTCCAACAAGATTCCGACAGACAGACAAGTTCCGGAAGACAGACAGACAGACAGACAAAGAGAGTTCCGGAAGACAGACAGACAGACAGACAAAGAGAATGGTTCCAAGCCTGCCCCAGATGAAATGCCACAGCACATGGTGGAGCAGTGAAGAGACGCAGGAGAAAGAGAAGAAAGTAGAGAGGTATGGTAAAGCATATTAATAAACATGGCAAACCATGGGGAACTATGGTAAATGCATAGCATAACCACGAGAAAATCAGGGAAAAAATACAGTGGCAAACTTTTATAAGGGAAGGAAAGAGTATAAGACTCAATGAGAGCCTCCCTTTTTCTTTCCCCTCCTCTTCCTCTGCTCTTCTAGCTCTTCTAGCAGAAAGAGACTGTTAAGTGAGTATGAAAGCCACACAATCATTTTAATGATAGCAAACATGTCGGTGACATTCATCCCTACTGCCACTTGAAGCAAGTCTATTTGGCTGCTATTTTTAGTAGTGACGTTTAGTCTACAGTGCAGACATTTCTGTCTTTTTTTCTTCCTGTTTTTATATTTTGCTGTCACTTTGTGTGTGCTGTAATAGCTATCGATAGGTGTTGAAGGAGATGGGGAGGGAGATTTAATTAACCTCAGTGCCAGCTCCTCAGGTCCACGGCTCAGCAGCCTGGGTGCTGATAATGCCCACAACAGCAAGTGCGAGAGAAGGCAGAAGAGAGGAGGGAGAAGGAAAAGAGAGGAAGGAAAGGGAGAGAAGAGGGAGAAAAGAGGAGGGAGAGGGAGAAGAGAGGAGGGAGAGGGAGAGAGGAGGGAGAAGAGGGGAAGGAAAGGGAGAAGAGAGGGAGAGAGGAGGGAGAAAAGAGGAGGAAGAGGGAGAAAAGAGGAGGGAAAGGGAGAGAGGAGGGAGAAGAGGGGAAGGAGAGGGAGGGAGGAGGGAGAAAGAGGATGGAGGATTAGTGATAAATGGAAATAGAGAGGGAAAGAAAGAAAGAAAGAAAGAAAGAAAGAAAGAAAGAAAGAAAGAAAGAAAGAAAGAAAAAGAAAGAAAGATAACGAGCAAGAGGAGGCCATACGGTCCATCAATGCTGGTATCCAATTAGTTCAGAACTGTCTCTAGTAGTCGGGTCTTCAAGGATCCCAACATCTCTATTGCTATGGTGATTACAGTGTCACCTCTCTCTCACTCTCAGATGAATAGACGGAGAGGTGGAGAGAACGAGACTCATTTTCACACTTCGTCCTGCTTTCATTCACAGCAGGTATTGAATTCCTCGAGTCTTCATGTCCCGACACGTTATAATGCTGGGAGGGGGGGAGGCGAGGGCAAAAGCTTACCAAGCAATCAACGCAGGGCACAGGAGCGGGGGGCTCTCCAGGGTATTAATCCTGAGATTCATCATCCTGGGATCTCACGTTATCCAGTTACACCTTGCATTCAATACAACTGAAAAACACTATATTGACTTATATATACAGTACAGCTCAAATGAAAAACCCAAACAACCCACATTCTATTAACAACAAATAAAACATTAAAAAGGTGATTTTGTTTCTGGAAAACTAAAAAAAAAAAAAAAAAAAAAAATAGTGAATGCAGTTTTCAGAAATGTTTTTTCAAATTTTTTTATTAAGAAAAAAGAAAATGTAAGTGAGGGTTAGTGTGGCTTTAACAGGATAAGCCCCATCAGTGAGTAAAAAGTTGTCTTATGCACCAAATGTGGGAATACTGATTGCCTTTATCACTAAATGAAGAGGAAGCAGTGCCCCCTACACACTGCAGTAATAGAGTAACAGGGGTAACATCTGATGTTATTTTCAGAGGACGACATCACAAAGGACTGTAATGAACACTAATTGTTAAATAGCTTAATTCCCCTTACAACATGTCATCCAATTTTGACCTATCATACCTATACAGTGGTGTCTTACCCCTCTATTGCATTTGATTCACTCACATCCCTCCGCCTCCCTCAACTTCACCCTTGCAGCTCCCCCTTGGTACTATCTGTTAATATATTATTAATGATTATGTGACATATAGAAATGAATAACTGCCTCCTACGCCCGGCCTGCTGGATGAGGCAGTAGACCTTCAAACCACTGGGTTTGAGGCAGTTATTTATTTCTGTATGTCGCATAATCCCGAATAAAATATTCATCATTCACATTACTGTGATGTGGGGCTTTGTCCTGATCTACCAAACGTGGCTTTTATACGTTAAATTTGATGGCACCTCATTTTGAGTTTCTGAAAAACAGTGACATGAAGGGGTTGGTTTAGATTTGTTTTAGAAGATGCTTCTAAAACTGCAAGCACACTGTTGCAGCTCAGTCATCCATGCCTACGACAGACACATGAGGAACACGCCTGCAAGGCTCCCAGTGGACAGAAATGAGGATTCCCCACAGTGATCGTCTCACACATCGCAGGGTAGACCTCGCGCTCTCTGTGTGAGGGGAATGAGAGGCAGACCCTGCTCACCCTGGACTGCGTGAGGCGCTCACAGCACTTAACATTGCCCAGCTGAACCACTGCTATTGAGCTACAGGGGGCTTTACATCCCAATTACACTCCCTCACCACAGCTATTCCCAATAACAGCTCAGGAGAACTGGAAGTCTTGTAATGGATCTCCTCCTAGTGGCTGATCAGTTAATAAGACTGACATCAGCATAAGTCCTTACCTTTTCAGTACAGAGCTTGCTCTTTAGTTGAATGGTCTTTCCTCTTTGAACCGTATGGTCAGTGGTTCGTGTCCAGCCCTTGCCTTTCCATTCAGTTCAATGGGATGGAATTCCAGTTCATTACAGTCTCAATGCCAAGCCAATCACTTCTTTACACCCAGGAGCTTGATAGAAGATGTCGATAAGCTATCGACCCCAGGAGGTCAAAGGCCAGCCCTGCATGACTGTAGGGGTCGCTAGAGCGTGATTCTGGCTTCCTAACCTGCATCGGGTCCAATGCAACGCTCCCATTGGAATCGCTAGCTAAGACAGGTGACAGATGACCATTTACTGCATGACTCAGCCTGCACACCACTTTTAA
This sequence comes from Polyodon spathula, assembly GCF_017654505.1. Lineage (NCBI taxonomy): Eukaryota > Metazoa > Chordata > Actinopteri > Acipenseriformes > Polyodontidae > Polyodon > Polyodon spathula. Next base: position 7,707,639 of record NC_054543.1, read on the forward strand.
AAGCAGAACGTAGTGTAATAAAGCACAGTGAAAGCATGGTAAAGTATAGGTAAGCACTGTAAAGAATAGCAAGGTATGGTAAAACATATGAATGCACATGCTAAACCAAGTTAAAATAAGTAAATGAATAGTATAACCATGAGAAAAGCATGGGGGAGGCTGCAAAAATACAATGCAAATATATCGTGGTAAACTTTTGTAAGTGACCAAGCAGGACCCTGGATTAAATATGCTTTTAGTAGTCTAAATGTTTTAAGTGCTTGCTAACATTCTTAAGAAAAGAACATTTAACCCCTTCAGTCCTGATACGCAGACAAAAACCCCATGACTGAAAATGCATTTAAAAAAAAAATACATAAAAAAGCAATCTTCAAATGACTGAATCTTATCTCTCATACCCAGGTTTAAAAAAAAAAAAGAAAAGAAAAGAAACCAGCGCCATGGGGAAGTGGGGCAGCTGAGAAAGGCACAAGGCCAGTTACTCTCACTGGCTGACGGATGCTTTGATGCTGTGAGTCTTGATCATGAGGAAAGCATTATGATCGGTTAACATTTCTTTGTAAAACATGAATCACAAAGCTCTTAAGGTGGGAAAAAAAAACTGTTGTGGCAAGAAAAATAATCTTTGTCTGAGTCAAAGTAAAAACAAAAAGCATCAACAGTGAGATGGATAAAGGGCTGGTGAAAGCAGTGCTGAGCTGTGGGAATCCTTGGCAAGTTCTCCTTTAACCATTTCAGTGCCTGTGAAGAAACATCTCATCATTTTACTGGCACCACTGAATACAGAATATAATCATATTAAAGAAGACCCTTAATTATTTCTAAAACAACTTTTATACGGTAAGATATTTGTTATCTAATCACAGGCACACAGAGATTTCATCAGGGTTTACTTTACCTTTTAGGTAGCCTTAATAAACAGTACATTTACGTAATACTTGCATGAAGTTTCCAATATGTAGTTAGTATCCTCCTGGTTAAAAGAATAAGAATTTCTTTAGGCGACAAGACTGGTTTCCTCCTTGTACAGTTTGAAGCAGTGGTACAACTACTGTTAATGACAACAGTTTCGACATGAATACATTTCTTAAACGTAATCCATACCCGCCTGCGCTTTATCAAGATCTTCCTATGTTTTTATTCTGCTAAACTTTTGTGAGTTTTTGTTTTTCGGACTCTCCATCACACCTGCAGTATTTTGCTGCTCGGGGAGATGAACCCCAGAGCACAGCTGGAGACGGCAGCGACAGGAGGCTGGGTGCAGGGTGCTGGTTGCAGGGTGCAGGGTACAGGTGGCCAGCTGTTTCCCATGCTGCTGCAGCTCTCTCGGAAAGGGGACAGGGCAGCTTGCCTGTCAGAGGAGATAAATGAGTGTGGAGTTGAGCGAAGCTCATTCCTGCTGAACAGAGCGCTCACCTGGGGCCAGGTGCTGCAGTGATGTATGCATGCGATCACAGTGCCAGGCTGCTGCCTTCGCTCTCGCTCGCCCCACTTGCTCTCCAGCAGTCTGTCTCGCTCTGATGTACTGCACTAGCTTTAAAACACAATGGTTAGGAGAGGGACTATCTCTCTACTCTCACTAAGTAACATAAGAACATGAGAATATCTGTGCTCATCCGGTTCCAGCAGCTGATTGATACCCAAGTCTGGTCTCAAAGGATTCCAATGATAATGTAGCTTTGCAACCCATACTGTGCCCTCATCACTGTGTATAAAAGAGTCTCCTACCCCCTCTGCTCTAAGTACATCTCCACTCAGTCCTAGGCTCAGAGCTGAGCTTAACTCCTTTCAGAAGTGATCAAGTCTCCACCCACCTCCTTGGCTTAATAGATTCATGCCCTCAACCTATTCTCATAACTCATACCATTTGGGATAGGTCTGCTTGCTCTTCGCTGAACTCTCTCCAATGTCCTTGTTGTAAACTTGAATAGGTAATCTGCAAAGCATTGTGTATATCTATTGAGAATAACGTGCTTTGTAACCTAGTAGCCTAGCTGTTAGAGTAGAGGACTAGGAGTCTAGAGTTTCAAAATGCTGGTAGTGATGGGAGAAACTGGCCCTTTGTCCAATTCTGGTCACCACAACACCAAAATGGCCCTGGAGATAGGACAATGAAGAGCAACCAGACGAATCCCAAGGCTTAAAGGAATGAGCTACGAAGATAGACCTGAATCTATTTCGCCTAGAACAAATAAGAAATAGGGAGAGCATGATTGTAGTCTTTAACATCTTAGGAGGAGCTATCAAATCTGCTTATGTCAAAGTAAGTATAATATAATGTAACTAAATACAAATACAGAAAAAAGTAAAACTAATAAATGATAATGATGATGATGACAATGAGAAGAAGAAGAAGAAGAAGAAGAAGAAGAAGAAGAAGATTGTAATTAAAATAAAAGTTCCCTTGAGGAATATCTAGTAGACGTTCTGATTTTAAACCCTATGTTAAGATGCAGGCACAGCCCTCTTAAAACTGGTAGGACTCGCTTGGTTGGTTCTCGTCCAGGTATATCACCCCTGTACTCCATAACAGTAATCTGAGAAGGTCTACATTCAGAAAATTGAACTATAACTGTAATACACAGCTTGTTTAACGTGAAACTTGGTATGAGAATAAAATATCACAGGTATCCTAACTAATGTACTCGGAAGTAATAATAATTAATAACTAGTTTGTGTGATTAATTCAAATCTATTAATTAAACCCCCTCAAAGAAAGAAAAAGAAAGAGCCCTATAAAAAAACAGCAATATTAAATTCTGTTCTTCAAAGATAGAGTGAGAGAGAGGTGATAATTTCAATGCGAATTCCACCTGGCACCAGCAATAAACACCTCTGAACCCCTGCCCCCCTCCAACCCCCCCCCCCCCCCACCCCCCCCCCCCCCCCGCCACCTCCACTCGCACTCTGTGAGACAGCACTTCGTGAAGTACCTTTAAATTTGTGAAACCCTATCCTGAACCCTAACCCCCACCGCTCTGTCCCCCCCAGCGCAGAGCCCCCACTCACACTCTGTCCAACACATTTCATCTGTACCTTTAAACATTCTGAAAAAAAAACACTCAGAACTATAAACCTCTCAATGCAAGAATATGTACTAATTCTCAAAAGAACTTAGTTTGATTCTTTGACAAACTCTCAATGCAGTCTTTCTGTTAGAAAAGGAGAAGGCATTAGATAAGAAATATTTACTCCATTTCAGATGGGGATGTGAACAGGATTAGTAGGCTTGCCAGAGCATGTGGGCACTGCCTCCACACCTGCCAACGCACCTGCCCATCAAAGTTGTCTGCTATCTATTAGCACATCAATAACAGGCTCAGCTCGGACCCTCCAGGGACCCCTCAAATCAACAGCTCACTCGACAAGGAAAGTCATTACCTGTGCAAATCATTCAGGTGACTATCTTCAAAGACACGCTTACAGCCATGCCCTTGAATAAATATTACATGCTGTGCACTGCCATTCGTTAAATAGGTCTCCAGAGTGCAGTCCTGAAAGAATTGTATTTAAAAAAATGATATCTGTTCCTACAACAGGTTAAAGAAATCTGTGTTTGCAAAGTGCTGTTTTTATCTACTGTAGTGTTGATCACCTGGAGGGTGAAATTGTCCCCACCCCTGTCATTAACCAACCAGCTCCTTTCCCTATTGACTGACATGGTCCAAAATACACTGTTGAGATGCAATTACACAGAAGTGCAAGTATAACAGATTTCCTCAGAGCAAGGCACAGAATCTGGGAGCAGTCTTTAACCCTAATATATCATGTTTTGCTTTCATTGTCATTGCTATTGTGAAAACCAGAACAACACAAGTACAGTAAAGCTCTGTTCATCAAATATATTACACTGTACACATCAGCATCATCAGTGTTACAGCAAACAACCGTTATTGTGACACCAATTACAGTAAACAATGCCCGAGTGTAAAAAAACAAAGCTAAGCGCTCACATCAGTGTGTTATTACACATTTCCAGCCTCTTTCCTGCAATTGAATTTGTACTAATTGCCTCTGTTATTAATGAGCCCAGTTTCAAAATAAGAGCGCTGTGCACAGTAAAAGTGGTCTCCAGTAATTTAAGAGTCTAGGAAACAGAATTGTGAGCGGAATGACTTTGAGTTTATATGACAGAGCGGCAGCTGCAGCATGTGGGGTTGAAAACGTGATTACAGAAGTACAAACGCTCCAATCAGATCTCATGCATATTTCATAACGCAAAATCAGACTGATGGGCCGTGGCAGCTCACACAGATAATTGTTTAATTAATATCCCATCAATTTGAACGCAAGCCGAGATGCACCCTCTAATCCCTGAGACCCTCCTAGTGTTAATAATACAGAGCAGCCTGGCTCCCCCAGCCTTTCCAAAGCAGCGATTACCCCACGGACCACTACAAACATGCAACCCAAAAAATTATTTGTACTGTGCTGCAAAAAAACCCACTATAACACCAAAAGAATTTCCCTGCCGCCTACACCCTCTCTTTACAGGGCAGCTAATGATGGACGTACCTGAATATCAGAGCATGCAGGGGGAGGGGCTGTTAGCAGCAACTAAGACTGCAGCAATATATATATATATATATATATATATATATATATATATATATATATATATATATATATATATATATATATATATATATATATATATATATATATATAATATGCTATTGCATACAAAACTACACAGAAGAAATCCCTCTGCTTCAGTGGCTCTGTGGTGACTAACCCTTCATGACAGTTGTACTGGTCTCAGCAGTGAAGCTGTCACCTCCCATTCCCTGTCACAGAACACAGAGACAGGGGCAGATACGAGGCAGGGCATTCATCCCAAAGCAGGGCAGGTCTGGTCCGGACAGATTGTTAGCCAGTCAGGGGGGAAAAATGGGATGTCAATCCCCAGGGAGCATTGAGCTAACTTCTGCTAACCTGATCAGGAAAGCCCCAGGCCTTTGGATCGTAGATGTGCCTCAGGGCATTGCCCCATTTTTTGCTACATTGTCCAACACGCTTTATTTACTGGTTTGAGGTTAGAATCGTAAAAGGATTTGAGGAGTTTTTGTTGAAAACTACAATCCCTTATCACAAATATACTGAACGATAACACTTTCATTGAGGAATCTATTATAAGTGGTTGTAAACATGTTATTAAATATCATATTAACAGATATAGATTATAATTAGAAATAATAAGACTGAATTACACTACACATACTGTACCCTTCACTAGTGTAATTCTATAATCCATTATTTTATGCATCTTCCTTTTTTTGTGTGTGTACAGCTCAAGGTCATTTGGCTATGTCACGTTGCATTCTGATGAGCACTGAAATTCGGCAAGTGGAGCCACCAAAGGAAGAGCAGTAAGATTTCAGGACAGCCATCAATCGGTATACAGTAAAACCTGTCTAATCCTGCATTGCTGTGCTGGATTATACAGTATACTGGATTACAGTGATACTGTAAAATGAATAATGTCCCTCCCCACCCCCCTACAAATAGCTACCAATTACAAGCTGAACTTGATTGTAGAGGGGGTCTGTAACAAAGTGCCCGCCCCTGTGTATTATCTGTTATGTGTTGTGTGTGGTGTGTTTAAATGTTGGTGTATAGACATTGGTACACGGGATATAAACGGGTCTGTGTAACACGAGTGTTTAAAATGTATATTTGTATTTAGGCACGAGGATTGCACAGCACTTCACGTGCAAGTAAAATGTAGTAATATGTGAGCACGGGGAATTGCACTTTATTAATTCACGTGCTGGGATTCAAGTGAATAATTAATTGGTAATTGAATCCCAGCACAATAGTATATATAGATGCACGTTGTCACATACTGGCGGTTGGGTGTTCGGTGAGCGGAGAACGGGATTGGAGACGGAGGAAATAAGTAAAGTAGTAATAATAATAATAACAAAGTATCTGCTCACCGTGTTTGTCAGTGTCTGTCCGTGCACCGTTGTGTTAAGTTTAGTCTGTTTTCGTTTGTCTATTTATTTTGGCGTAGAGTGCCGTGTCCTGTGTTTTTCGTGTTTGTGTAAACCTTTTATTTTGTATTAAACCGGCGCCAACAGGCGTCTTCATCACTTCATTTCATCCGTCCTGTGTTTTGTGTATTGCATTACCTTTCCTGGTTCTGACACCGCCCACTTCGGCCGTCTCTGTGACAGGGTCACACCATCAATTACAGTAGGGATTTGGTCAGGACCCCGAAACTATATTGAATTATACAGAATGCCAGTTTATAAAGGTGCTGGATTAAACTAGTTCTATGTTACCGTGGTAAAAACATAGTAACATGTACCAAAACACAGTAAAGCACAGACAAGCCAAGCCAATCCCAGGCGTGCTTTATAACGCACTGTAAAAACTGCACATGCATGTGTTGTGTTTCGGATTCTGCTGGTGAGATGGGGTTAAATGCTCTGTGACCACAAACGCAGAACAACCTAACTTTTCTGTCTCCGGTCTGTGTGGTCGCCTGTTCGCACCCGCATTTCTCTTGTCACACGTGGAACAAAAGCATAGTAAACTACAAAATAACCATGGTCAACTTCTAATATTAGGATTCTGAGAATCTCTATTGATTGTGCAAAAGAGCCAGCATCCCCTTGCAGCTGTCATTGTAAAGATGAACTATGCGAGCATGGTGTAGGTTTTGCAGCTTTATAATGGAATCAATATTCTGGTCAAGCAGAACCAGGGGAGGAAACAGGATTTCTTTATAGATAACCACGGCTGTTCTCCTGGGTAGCCCAGCAGAAACATGGCAACTGGAGGAGGGTGTCAGCTATTGATCCTCTTATCAGGACTGCCCAAGCAACCAGGGGTGGTGCTGCTGCAAGGGGGCCAGGGTAGTGGGGAGGGCATGCTTCACAGGACTGCCGCTGGGAGGATTTTCATATTGCAGGGTCACAGCTGTATTGCTGTTAATGTTAATGTGTGTTTATACATGTGCTTGATGGCTACCTTTAATCACGTTGAGGATGTATTTTCCCAAATGAAAATCAGACAAAAGCTAATACAAACATGTTTAATCTATTTTGTACACAACGTGACAGTGTGAATGTTTTGCCCTTGACATTCTGAATGTGAGAACTACATTCTCTGTTAACTCTTAAGTGCAGATGTTACTATGTTCCCAGGGTAAAAAAAAAAAAAAAAAAAAGGTTGACAAACATCAGATCCCAACTTCAATATTTTCAAACCCAGGTAGATCACGTCTTGCCAGTGCTGTAATGCTTAAAGATGTCACTGCAGGAATGTTTTGCAAATGAGATCCGTTTTTATATTACTATGCATTTTATATTAGTTTATAAATAATTTAATATACAGTGTGTCCCATATCAGCCTTAATAGACAACACATTGACTATTTCTACTTACATCAAAATGATTTAAATTCATTACTCTTTGCTTAAAGATATTCCACACTTAAAGAGATAGAGACACAACCAATATTGACAATTGTGCTAACACAAGTTAGTACACTGCCCCTTAAAATAAAGCATGACTGCATAGAGTTAGTTGTCAAGTTGTGCAGCAGCTGTATCCTGTGCAATGCCCCGCCCATGTGAAGTATTATGCCGGATATTGAGATGAGTAGCTGTGGGATTAATCTGAGTTCAGAAGATCAGCCCACAGGTTGCACACCTCTCTCTCCTCTCTCTTCTGCATTCATCCCCTGCCCTAGCCATGCACGGATCTCAAACCCTAATAGATTTTTAATTAGCATCTTTTAAATCAATGCTTTGTTTTTCCTTTTCTGGGACAGGAAAACACATCAGGACTTTTACTTCACTAACCTTCCCATGCTGTCTGCCTTCAGAAACCTCTCTCTCTCTCTCTCTCTCTCTCTCTCTCTCTCTCTCTCTCTCTCTCTAGCAGTAGTAGTACTCTCATAATAACATTTGACATGTCATTGAAACTCTTGCTTGTCTAATTTTATTACTTTGACCAGAAAAGTAAAAAAAGGCTAAGTAGAATTTATAATACGGCAAGGAAAGAAGACAGAGTAAAGAAACACAGTCTGGTATGCAATCTTGTCTTTTCTAAAAAGAAAGAAAGAAAGAATACAAGGCTGCAAGGACTGTGATGAAATTGAATATAATTAAATTCCACTGCCCTCCCTCTCCAGGAATTGAAGAATTTTCATCAGGAAGGGTGGAGACAGGCAAATCTAAATCTGAAATCAAAACAGGCAATTAGAGCTTGTCCAGTGGCTTATCTTAATCTCTTCTTGACAGAAGCCTTGTGATGATTATTATTATTATTATTATTATTATTATTAGTAGTAGTAGTAGTAGTAGTAGTAGAAGTAGTAGTAGTGGTAGTAGCAGTATTAATATTTTCCAGTTGATGACATTTTGCGTTATCTGTAAGCTAGTGCAAGCTCTTGGCTTAGTGGTTCTGTGGCATACAGGAGAGACTGGAGGGAGTGTTTCATTGCTGCCAAACTCCCTGAACAATCACGTCAGAGTGCTTTGATGGTTACTGTGTATTAATGTTGACAGTGCACGAGACAGGATAGAAATGGATGCTGCAGACACGCTTCACATTGCTTTGAAAAAGTGCAAATACTGCATGGAGATGTTTATGAACTAGGCATGCTAATCAAGGCTATCAAAAGATGTGCATCAAACACTATTGACTACAGGCAAGCTCAGTGCTGGGAGGCAGCTCCCTTAACAGATCCAGCCTGCCATTCAGCCCCGATTCTCTCAATAGAAGGAGGGGCTGTCAATTGTGCTTAAATGTGTAGTTGTGTGTGCTTTCTAATGTGGATTGTGCTAGTGTCCACTGGGGGCTAGACTGAGACCGCATCGACCAAACTAAATAGGTGACCTGAGCTGGATTCAAACCCAGACCGCCAGAATTAAAAGGTGTCAAGGAGTAGTGAGTGTAGCCTCTCCCCTGGCATGCAACGTATTGTGTAATCAATTATTTAATCAGACACTAGCAACAGTACTACTTGGCTCTCTGTTTCTTGCTCCAAGATCTTGTTTCTTTGCATGTTTATTTTACTGGAGTGCAAATCTGCAGTTTAAAAAATAATAACAACAATAATACACAAGATTAACATCTATGAGTTTCTTCCCTGGTAGTGGTTTACTGCCCCTTTGACAAAGACACGCTCATCTCCCATCTCCTGAATTGAAGATGACAAATCAAACTGTGTTCCCAGATGCTGTATTGCAGCCATTTATAACTTCCTTCACAAAACCAAGTCAATAAAAGAGGGAAAAAATGACTGGGGTGAATTATTACACACAATTTATAAACCATTAAACGCAGTGGATTTCGAATCTATTTACTGAGATACAACCACCTTCAGCACAAGAGAATCAATTTGGGAAACCAGTTGGCACACAGTGATGTTATTAATCGTCACTGCGTTACCACTGTCGTTCCTTTATAAACAATATCGAGCCTGTGCCATGCAAGGGTGCTTTAGTAAAAAATAGAAAAAGACAGAAGAAAAAAAGTCAACACTCAGCACTCCAGCATTTATTTATGAAGGACATTGAGACTGACTAGCATAAGAAAAGTGTCTCTGAAAGTGAGTTAGCTAGAACAAACCTGCCCTGACCTGAACACCCCCTGCCTTCCATTCGTTGTTCTGAGCAGGCTTGACACTGGTGCTGCTGTTTAGATTTCTGAGATCTGAGCAGATCACCTTCCAAGAAGACAAAAGTAGAATGAATCAGGGTCTATATCATATCTTGGGCCTGGCTTTGCCAGAGCTACTCTCCCATTTGCTCATTTTTATAATAAGAAACGGAACCTTTATAAGCCCGTGGGGAGCCAGTGGCAGATATAGATGCATTCCTGGTCCCCCCCCATTACTTCAAGAGCAGAAAAAAATCAGCCTCTTAGATAGAAATAAAGACAGCCATCAATTTAAATCACAGCTCCAGACCTCACCTACTCCCCAGCCGAAGACCTTCGCTTTAAAACATATGGCACTTCTTCCCGGCCAAATTAACCATTCATCACGGCAGAAAGGAACGTCCATCTCGCCAGCTACCCGTGGCTTCCACAGGCATCCTGGGTAATCTTGCATGGCAGCAGAGTTCAGATGCGAACCATCCGAGTAGGGGGGGGGGGGGTTTGAACCGGAGAATATTGCTTTCTTATTTACTGCTCACTTAACCCTTCCATGCCCTGGCGTCACTGTAATTTATGACGACAATTCCAGAGGAAGGAGCGCTTGGCTGGTCTGTTTCTAACGGAGAAACAGACTGATCTCTGATTGACAGAGACTGATCCTTCATGACAGCCTCGCAGAAGTTTTATTGTTATTTAGATTTTCTTGATTTCTGAAGATACAGCAGCACCGTTGCTTTTTCACTTGGTCTTGTCATGAGAGTCAAGATTAAAGAGATGGATTTCTCGTTGCCTTTAACCATTTGATTTTTACTGATCATTTTTTGGAAGCACAGTGTGTACCTTTACCAATGATTTCCCCTACAAAATAACCAATAATTCAAAAATAGGGTTAACAATATGGGAGAAGCACAGGGTTACCCAAGTGTATCGACACCCTCCATTCAGCTCAATGTCATTCCAGTAATGTTTTGAATGTGTCAACATAATCCATAGCCCAGATTCCCAGTTCTGAATCCAATATATTTGCTGATCAGGTTGAAGAGGGTAGCGACAAAAACAGTTCTCAAGTATAGAGCCATTGAAACTGATCTGTTGAGAAGAATGGCAAAGGATATCTCTCAGTCTTGTACACAAAGTAGTATGGTGCTGTTGAGGAACTCAATTTTATTCGTCTTATCCAAAACACACAGTATATATACCTAGTGAGTTGCTGTACTGGCGTCTCTTTCAACAATGGAAGGTTTGATTTAGGGTTAGGTTTCAGATTAGATTTGAGATGGAGTTAGAGATAACTAAAACGATAGGGTTAAGGTACAGGTAAGGGTTAAGGTTAGGCTGTGGTTAGGGTTAGAGTTAGTGTCAGGTTTAAAGTTAGGGTTAGGGCCAGGGTTTATTTGGAGTAAGGATTAGGGTTAGTGTAAGATTTACTGTGTTTGGGTTAGGTTTAGTGCAAGTGCTAGGGTTAGGGTTAGAGATAATGTCATCTATACCTCTTTGCTTTGCTCATAATCCAATACATATACACATACACAAATATGTATCAAGCGCTATTCATCTTTGAACAAAAACAAGTAAAACATTTTTGTTGTTGTTGTTGTTGTCGTTGGTTAAAAGTCATTGCCTGTCGCTGGGCAAGTTAGCCAACAGTAAAGTTGTCCATTTTTTTTGGTTGAGTGAGCGAGGGAGGGCCTGTCACCAGGCAGCATAGCTGTTTTTACAGATGACACTTACAAGACTCAGTGATTCCTCTAGTTAAATGCCACTGTCTCGCCAAATGTCATCTGAATGGCACCTGCTTCTCGCTCTCCCAGGTTTCTTATTATTTCCCATTCAAGCCACTCCAGAGTGGGACCCTGCCTGACCTTCATCCTCAATCTCAACTTTGTACCTGTCTGTCCGTGCCTGCCAGTGGCGTACACAAACAAGGTTCGGTATACAGAGCAACCCTTTCCTGTCCGCACTGGGACTGCTCTCAGCATCTTGGGAGGAAAAATTAGGATCACTTTTTATTTTCGTTATTTTTTTTATCAGTGAATATACTGTGCTGCACATTTGTATTGACACGCTCCAGGAATGTCGATATTAATAGCATACAGTAACTGTTGCTTTTGGTTTAGATTTAACACCACAGTCAGTGCGGCTTTATCGGAACGCCTCGGGAGGAGGAAAAATATCCTGAACATCTCAATTTGATTAAATGTTAACTACATCATTGAAAATACGAGTCCATGTTTTTTTGTTTTTTTTTTATCCCAAAACAAAATTAATCACATACTCGCTGCACTGACTGTACGGTGCACTAAGCGGCCTGTCATGCTTTGAAAAGCGAGCTCTATTCATCATTTGAAAATACTGGATCCCAATTAAACTAAGCAACTTCCCAAATAAATGGCGTAAATAACGCTGGGAAGAATCGTCTCCCAGAGTTGTATCCCATTTAAGCAGCAATCCCGATTATCAGGATCCTGATAAGGCGGCGCCAGCTGTACTGGAGTGGGCCCTTATAAAAGTTTAATAAAGCACAGTAAAAGCATTGTAAAGCATAGGGAAGCCCAGAGAGGTATGATAATGCATATTAAATAAACAATGGTAAATGAATAATAGAATCATGGAAAAAATGCTAAATTATGGTGCACAAATACTGTAGTAAACTAGTAACTCTTTCAGTCCTTTGAAACCCAAGACCTTGTTTTAACCATGTCCTTTAATTATTTCAGTAAGAGGTAATAATTAGACTTTTCAGTGTGGGTTAGCACTCTTTTACAGAGAGCGGAGGTGCTGATAATGTTTATGCGATTAGCACTCTTTTAAAGGGTTTGGAGGGGTCTGTGTTAATTCTTCTAGCACTTATACAAGGAAGAAAACACATGCAAGTGCCTTGATTAGCACTACTTCAAAGGGGGTGGGCAGTGATAATGTTCCTAGAGCTTATAATAGGGTAATAAAAATAAAGTTGAAAGACTCGGTTAACATTCATTCAGTAGTGATAATGATGGAAGGGCTAATAATATCAATTTTTATTTTATTTTAAAGCCTTAGTTAGTGGTCCATTATAGGTGGTGGGAGGTGATAATGTTTCTACTGTTAATAAAAGATAAGAACATACATTTACAAGCTTTAATTGGCACTCTTTTAAATGGCTTGGGCTGTGAGCATGTGTGCTAATGCAAGGTAACAGATTTGAAAGACTTGGTTAGCACTTGGTTCAGCACTGTCTCCCTGCCTTACTGCCTTACGCTGATCAGGATCCCCTGAGACCAGGCCAGGTGCTGACGGGGTTAATTCAAAAACTGTGTCAATGGCGTTCGGCAGCAAAGCTTTTCTTAACCTCTGCTGTCGAGGGAGTGAGCAAGCGGGTTACACTGACTGCTTTGCTGGGGCTGTATGCAAAACTGGTACAGAGATTCAGGCATGGTCTGACTAGGGGTGGGCAGAAATTTTCTTTAAGAAATATTTATCGTCAGATTCAATGAATGCATTCACTGAAGTGTTCCTGGAATTGCAATGCAAAAACAAAACACCAACTAGAAGGAAAGAAAGCACATGGAGCAAGACCGCAAACGCTCACGAGGTATTGTGAGAAACAACACAGGCGCAACAGTGTCCCAGATCACAGAGAACTTCAACACTGGACAAGGCAGGTCTGTTTCCATTCGACACAATGCACTGGTCACTCTTTGGTCAGACAGTGTAAAGAAAATACAGATAGCTACGCCCAGCTTGGAAAAGAAAGTCAAAACCCAATGTGCAGAAAGAAAGAAAGAACTTACGTTAACCAGTTGACAATGACTGATGTATTTTGAGCATCTACATAACTCACAATGAATTATTCATTAATCACCATGCATTAAACTTAATTAAGATAGTCAGATCTGTAATGACATTTTAGACACCTACTGCGGTGCCCTTTTGTTAATGTATTTTTTAGTGGTTACGAGCCCGCAGGGGTGACTACCGTTGTGTGGAATATAGGTGTGGCGAAGCAATTCCCTTAAATCAATCAATCTTTATTTTATATAGCGCCTTTCATAGTGGATCACCATCACTAACGCTTTACAAGATGCAGTAAATACAAGAAAAAAATAAGTTTGAGGTATTACATTAAAAAAAAATAAAATGAGTTAATTACTCATCACAAAACAAAGCGTTCCCTCGGTTGCCTCTGGTTTATACAAATATTAAATACAGATCGACAAGCTGAGTGTTTAAATATAAAACCTGACTAACTAACTGAACTCAACCAACAGGAACCTGAAAGAGCACATGTATTTATCTTTAAAACACCTTTTCTGTACTTATCATCCTCTTTTGACTGTGATTTCTGGTTGTTTGCTCCCCCCTCGGCCCTTACCCTTTTTCAAACCCCAAACCTCTCTCTCAGTGTTCTACATGTTCAGTGAATGCCACAGAAGCTTATGCAAAGCCTATGCATGGATGGATGCAAAGAATGATTTATGAGGTATGTTTTAATACATTTTATAATGAGTCGGGCTAAACCATTTTAAATTCTCGTAAGAGCAATATCTCTGGAGCCGGGCTGACCGATGTCGTGGCGCAGTTCAGGGTGCCGGTGATCAGCTGGATTCTGCCGGTGATCAAAGTGGATTTTGAATATTTTGGAATGGTCAGGTTTCCAGGAGAGGTGATGTGTGGGAGATGCTTTATGTGCAGCGAGTCAAGAGGGACAACTTAATATTCTATTTGAATGTTGTATCGTTTTTTTTTGTTTTTTTTTTATAAGCTCTTTTATAATGTTTTATAACTATGGTTTATTGGTAATGTCTGTTTTTATAGCAGGTTCAGTATTTTCTCTCTCCCTCTCCCTCTCCCTCTCTCTCGCTGTCTTTCTTTCACACATGATACAGAAGCGAGTGTATTACAAGGGATTATCATTAATTAGATGTCCGGGGTTGAGAGGAGTTTGCTTGTCTTGGTCATGATACAGTATCTTCAATCTGCTGAGCACCCAGATCAAGTGAGAGCAGTCAATTGACAGAAAAAGGATAGGGGAAAAGAGAAGGAGAAACACTCAGACAACTTCATTACTGGTAATTTCTGTACTTAAAATAATTGCTTCTTAGTTTTTAGTGGCTGTCATGTACCGGTAAATAAATTAACAAACATTAAGATACTGCAATTTATTTTTTTTTTTTTTTTTTTTTTTTTTTAATCATCTATGAATTGCTAAATTCTCGTGACTTACATCATTTAAAAAAAAATGAAAGCTAAGTACAAATTATTAATATTTAATTACTTTAATTACTACACATGTTCCCATTTTGATTGTAGTTGTTTTATTAATTTAAAGGGCAATATTTTTTTTATTATAAACTACCACTAATTCTTTTAGGTAGCTTTAAACTATTTTTTAAGTGGAGAGAGACAGAGGCAGACTAGAAGCCTTTCAATAATAGTACTGTTATACTGTAATATATATATATATATATATCTGTACATTTACTACATTATCATTGGCAGTACTTATATGACTTGATGCCAATAAAGAATTTGAACGACTAACATTTGAGTTTGAAAGAGAGAGAGGGAGGGAAGGAGAGTGAAGGAGAAAAAAATCTAGAGAAATAGAGAAAAAAGGAGAAAAAATATTTTACTTTGAAAGAGTGTGAGAGAGAAAATAAAATGGAAACACTTCAGTTTGATAGATAGAAAGTTAGAGAGAGGGAGAGGTGGATGGATAAAGGCCTCTTCGATCAGAGCCTGTGAAAAGCCTCCATCTGTCCTGCAAATAGGATTAGTAAGGCCAGGCCTATTGCCTGGATGGAGCACAAAAAGCACGTCCACTGAACTAGAGGAGAATGGACATCACTGCATCTCTGTTACTCGTGACCAGGGGCGTTCTTCAATACATGCACCATAGGAGGGGGTGGGGGGGGTGTGAGAGAGAGAGAGAGAGAGAGAGAGAGAGAGAGAGAGAGAGAGAGAGAGAGGCATCAATTCATATTTAACCCTAGCACAAATCATGAAAAAGGACACATTTTAAAATACAACCAGTATGAGCTATACTAGGTGTATGCTGTTAATACTTGCTTTATAGGAATTCAATAGGCTTTTTTGTTAAGTCAAATAATATTCTTTTGGAATTACTGTAACCCAAACGTTTGAACTAGTGATAGATTTTGTTCTGGAAGTTTAAAGTGGTAAGAGTTTGAAAATATAACAATTGTACAACTTAAATGTTCAGTAAATTGTGGCAAGTAACCAATTAATGTGCCTCTCTGAACAGTCTTCCGGTTCAGTCACATCTGATTACAGCTTGAGATCAAATCCTGCTCTTATTAAAGTTCCCCACAGTAAAAGCATACTGAAGTGTAATAAAGCACAGTGAAAGCATGATAGAGCATAGGTAAGCACTATAAAGCACAGAGAGGTATAGTAAAACACATTTAAAAACCTGGCAAACTATGGTAAGCTATAGCAATTGTCCCTCACATTTCACGAGCACTGAATCAAACATATCAAACAAAAACCTCTTAGAATCTAATAACACCTCTGATTCCAATTCTAATGGTAACAATGGCTAAATCCGTTCTTATCTCCCATGGAAAAGTGGCCACACTGTCCCAGGGTGCTTTTAATCCTATCTGTTCAGTCTTTCCAGTCCAAGAGGATCGTCTCTCCATGTTAATTCTGCTCTGACGGGTGCTGAGGCCTTACCTGGTTACAAAGGGACGAAGATGAGAGAGAGAGTGAGAGAGAGAGAGAGAGAGAGAGAGAGAGGGAGAGAGAGGGGGGGAGTAAGAGAGACAGAGAGGGGCCCTCAGTCGTCAGGGACTGGGCAGTTTCTAGTGCAGTTAAAACATTGCGCAATGCTATGGTTCTTTGATACGATGTTGCTTTTTTTATTACAAAATCGAATTAATGTTTTATTAAACACTATATTTGCTTACCTGAAAAAAAAAAAAGTTGAACCACATCAAATTTCTTTTCCTAGACTCCCTGGATAAATTTACTCCAGTGAGAGGTAATCTCCTTGCAAGTATTAGTTAGTATCTCAAGTTCATTAAGACAGTGCTCTTGGTGTAAACATGTGTTAGCTCTCTTTAATTGTTGTTCCTTTAACCCCACCAACACCATCAAAATAGCACCCAATCAACATGCATTGAAACTATATTAGCATTCACAAACACGTTCATTTAAAATGACATAATTTGCAACTTGAATTATTAACCCATCAATTAATTGAATGTACATGCTGTCATGTGCTCTTAATGACAAACTTCAGCTTTTTTGCAACACCCAGACAAGGTCTACTTATGTTTTATTTTGCAGGTTTTAATGGCACTTTGTGGGTCTGACACATGCAATGCTGGTCACTTTGGTGGTCTATTGTATCTATTTTTCATATTTCAATTCCCAGCTTGCAGCAGTGTGATGTCACAATAGAAGCTTCGCCAAGCTTTGTATTCAGAGCTTCCCACAGCAACAGCAATCTCTAATCTTAATGGCTCTGTGGATAACTCAAATCATCGATCCGTAAAACCATAAACTCGGAACATGCTCTTTGTTTGACTTCCTTGGCTTTCTTATACAGTAAATAGCACAGCAGTTTTCCCACACTTATACTGTGCATTTAAACATGTTTGTCACCATGCTTTCCATGCAATTTAGCACACTTGTCTGTGTATTTTTTCACCATGCTTTTGCCATGGTGTATAGCTCAGTAGTGTTAGAAGGGTTTAACCTAAGTGAAGGTGATCCGTCTATCACTGCCAAGTGGAAAAAAAAGTCTTCCTAATTGACCATCTGTAGATGAAATGTCAAACTGCACACACATCAAACTGATGGGTGAGGTGCATACGTTGGGGGGGGGGGGGGTTAAAGGAAGCTGTCAGGAAATCAATAGAAAAGTAATGATGAGGAGGTCTGTTAAAACATTCCAGCAACTAACTACACAAGAAGAGTCAGGTGCAGAGATTCCTCACCCATTCAATACCCAAGAGCACAGCCAGGGAACATTGGCAAGCATTAGGTACTAATATCGATGTTATTTAAAAAAAAAATAAAAAGAAATGACTCTTTTTAATCTCTCTCTAATTTCTCTGATGCCTTCTCTCTAGTAATACATTATCATTTTAAAGGCTTCATTATACAGTATTAAACAGGAGATGAAGGATTTGGCACGCATCCAGTTTGTTCCAGCAATGCTATTGTAAATTATTTTTTTTTTTTTTTTTTTAATGAAACTTGGTGCTCAGTTTAGTGATCATTATGGAGAGAGGGAGGAAGAGGAGAGGGAGAGGGAGAGAAGAGGGCAAGTGGGAGATTTGCTGGGTACAGATAGAAACCCCAAAGTTAAAGGGGTCAGGATAATCTTTTAAAGGTCATGACTTCTTGGATTGTGATCTGCTCAGATCTCAGAAACCGCAATGTCTAAGAGGAAGTTGGTGGCCCCACTCCGTACTCACAATATAACATTGCCATGGCCCATGCCAGACCAGCTCTATGAAGAAACAGCCTTCTTTGTGCTATCATGATCTCTTACTAAACACAGACACTAACACGCATCTCAATAATGTCCAGCACTGTCCAGTGAAACAATTGAATGATAAATGTGAAGCGTTCGGATGGGGCAAGGACGATACGAGAGAGGATGAGAGAGAGAAAGAGAGAGTGGAGTTGGGAAAGTTCCCTGCGGGTTTCATTAAAGCATTACCTTTGATCTGACAGAGATGAAGTAGCTGTCCCTTTTTAAGAGGGGAGTCTGTTAGCCTTGACCATCTGCAAGCGGAGTCAAATAGTACAGAGGCGCAGGCAGGGGGGAAACCTGGAGCTACAGAGATGATGGCTGGACCCCCGGGACCACAGAGAGAACCTCCTCCAGCCTGAGAGGGCATACTAGAACAGACTCAGCAGTATAGCCAAGGGTAAACACAGGTACACCGAGTTTACACACTTCCCATATGGGGAATATGGCATTTACACACTTGTCATTTAACAAATAAGTTTATACACTTCTACTCTCCGCAATTAATGCGTTGAATAATTAATGCGTTGAAGCCAAGGCATATTTCAATTCATTTTATAAAGCGACTGTGACAGGCAGAATCTTGCAGGCAGAATCAGAATCTTAATCTTCCAATTAATTTTAACCTTAAATTAAGCCACAATTTGGCATGACTACCACAAGTGACCTGCACATTCATCTACTAAGGGCATAACTGTACACCCTTGGTACCTGCCATGCCACTGCCCAACCTTATATACTGCATAATATGACAGCAGTAATCATAGTCTGGTAGGTTAGTGAGTTGAGTAATACTGTTTAAGTTGTATCTGTCCGCTCTGCTAAGGGAGCCTGGCTTTTTTGACACAACAGACAGACAGACAGACAGACAGACAGACAGACAGACAGGCAGGCATAGTGTCCATGACAGCTTTCCCTCTCAACTAAGCATGCATCAGTGAGACTGAATAGATACATTTTTCAGAGTGGCGATACTGTTTTATAAATTGACAAACCATATGTTCAAATGCGGTTAATAAACTGGTTTAATCAGACTGTAATTCTGCATCTACACACAGGTCTATTTGTTTTTATCATTCCCCTTATTAAAAAAGTCAATATCTTGTTCTCTCAAGAATGATCCTGAACATTGATTAAGAAATTGTCTCTGATTTATGCTAGATATCCAGACTAGCAACTACATTGTGTAACATCATTTTTATGCAAAATCTGTTTTAAGCCTAATTCTACCAACTTCTTTCTGGGAGTTTTATAGTGTTTGACCCTAAGATCAGAACCTTTAGTTAGAGTATATAGCATTGGGTGTAATGTACGTGTTTATTTACTCATTTCTTTCTAGTTTTAATACTTGGCAAATGCTTCACCTGTATATATAGTTGACCGTATCACTCAATACTGTCATTTCCACTGTATCACCATTTAATGGACACGATTCTCAAAGATATTTGCCCCAAATCGTCAATAATGAAAGTCGTACAGTAGTCTCGGGGTCTAGGAACACCTCCTGAGAGAACACTTCGGATAAGAGAACACCCTTGTGGTGAAAGAGATTTTTCCCATTCTAAATGCAAGAAACAGGAACTTTGCTTAAACCACATCTTTTTGGCACCAATAGTGATTGGTTCACAACTGATACAGTACTGTTTTATAACCTGATAACTCATCATCATCAAACTTCAATTCAAATCGTTTATTCAACCGTTTCAAAACTGACTTGTCACGGCGAGAGTGTCATGAAGACCACTGATTGGTTTATTCAATCATTCCAGAACGGCCGTTATTTATCATTGCCTCGTTTTGTATTCTGATTTCCATGAGCGCATCTCATCACTACAAAATGGCATGTGAACAAACAGCGAAATACACCAATGTTTCTCTTGCTACAAAAAACCTGAATCAGACACAAGTCGCAGAGCAATTTGATGTTTCCAGTTCTGGTGAGTTACTTCACCATTCTGTTCAATTATTTTTGAATATTGCTCCTGTGCATGTATTCGTAGAGCTGCTGCTGCATTTTTCAACATGTGTAGGGGCGCTGTGTTAATTTAGTTTGACAGTAATGTTAGTTTACCTCTTACTTTATTATTATAGTTTATTAACATACACTTGCCTATTGCTTTTCTCTTATTCTGTTCATTTCATATGTTGATGCACGTGAGTCATGACAAGTAATACATAGTTATTTATTTATTGATTCATATTGTGTCTGGTGGTCAACTCTGTCTTAGAGAACGGCTAAGCAAACACTTTGAAGTGGTGTTCTCTTAGCCAGAAACTACTGTATTTATTTATCAAAGTAAAAACACCAATTAGAATTGTAGAAGTGGGTTGAGAAGAGGACTATACTCCTAAATTAAATGAAATCTAATTGTGTATTTCTGGTTTGGTAACTTTATTGGTCATGATTCACCATTAATGACAATTTGGAGTGAAGATCTTTGAGAATCCCACCTATAGTTTGTTGCACAGTGAACAAGAACAGGATGGGATTATGAGATAACAGCTAACTCAGTAATCGTCAGCTCCAACATCAACCGAGGCGCCTCGCCCCCTGGGGTTTCTATCCATCAACACAAACCTGATCTCTATCCTGGGGAGACAGAGGAGAAGGGAAAGCGGTGGCAGGGGGAGGGAGAGGGGATAATTAGGTCATGGTCTCTGCAGTAAAGACCTGAAACACCACAGTTTCACAATTCTTTTTAAAATGTAATTCGGAGAGGAATTATCAAAGCTGGCCAGGCAGGTGCAGTATTGGGCTATCAGTGCCAGACAGTGCTGAGGGATTAAATACGTATTTGAGTAAACCCTCTTGTGCTGGGTTCTCCCGCTGGGAATCCAACCAATTATTACCTCAGTTTTTAAAGACGCGTGTCATCCCTGTGTCCACATTGCTGTTAAGCACAGATAAATTGCCAGCAGACAAAGGGCATTACAGGAAATCTTATGTATGCAATTTACATTTTTGTGTAACTCCATTTTTTTTTGTTGTTTGGCTCTTTTTCCTCAAAAGCCTACTCTCTTTTCTTTTACTGGATACTTTGCAGTGGACGCAATTGTATCTGTAGCAGCTCACCAGCCTGGTTAAAATGTGAAGGGCTCTCAAGGGCTCAACAAGAACACAAGCATATGTCTTTGGCTCAAGCACACAAAGACCATATGCTACTGTATAGAAAAGGGTCATTACTGAAGCATTCTTCTTATTACAAAGCTGTAGAAGAGGCCTTTCAGAATCATTATAGCCCTTGGTTATATGGGCGCTGTGAGAGTGGCACAGCAGAGGGGATTCGGAATCTCTTACAGAAACAGATTGACGCTAGAGTTGTACAGGGCCATGTACACAATGTATTTCTGAGGTGCGGGTATTTGAGGTTTTTTGACATCATCAGACTACTTTTATAGTCCATAATCCCTTACGAGAATGAATAAAATAAAATATGTATATGAATAGGATAGCTAATTCCGGGCTATTAAATATAATATTTGTCTAATGTACGTTTGTAAGTGTGTAAGAGAGGGTATTTCTCACAAACTCTGCTGTGTCAGACCTGCGAATGAAACGAGTCAACTGTGTCATACAAAGAATGCAAGAGAAAGTACACGCTCAACTTAACTAGAGGTAGCCACTGGACACTTAGAAACATATTATAAATTTAAAAAAAGAGCCAAAAAGCTGTTATTACTGCATTTAATCTATTTGTATCAATTCTGTTGTGTTTAAAAGTTCTGAGTGCAAAGTGAAATCATAAGTGTCGTTACCACTAATAGGGTCCAATAGGGACGTAACTTATAATAAATGACATCACCACAAATACCCTACAACATGTGCAGAATAGGGCAGGTCTATGCCAGTGGTGATCGAATGAGTGGTATACATTGTCTGTTTAATACTATTCATACATTCAAATATATTGTGGATTAAATGACCAAATCTATTTGGAAATCTACCTACAGTATATTGTAATATATCTTAATCAGATTATCACCCTTAACTAAAAAACACTCAGTGATGCTATATATAGTAATACTAAAATAAACGTATAAAATGTCAATGGCAAACAACATTCTCAAGGTCTTTAAATGTGGTTCAGTGAGTTGACCATCCCTGCCTTTCTTTCTTTCTTTCTTTCTTTCTTTCTGTTTTGTTGCATTGTGAGGACAGCGGATGGAGAGAAGAACATCAATAGAGGTGAATCAATGGAGTTCAGTTCACCGCAAAGTGCTGAACTAGAGAGAAGAAAAGAGATACTTGCAAGCCTAATCCATAGTCAGAAACTGAAAACTCAATCCTACAGCAACGATCGCTGTGGTGGGTCTTACACACTCTGACACACACACGCTCTCTCGCACACACACACACACACACACACACACACACACACACACACACACTCTTGCACACACACACACACACACACACACTCCCAGACACAGAGATGTTCACAATGGGTTCAGTTCAAGGACATCAGGTTGACTCCCATTATATTTCGTGTACTCTGTAACCTAAGTACAGCCAACATTTCAGAAAAAGACAAATTCAAGAAAACTGTTGTGCAATTGCAGTTCCAGCCTTTATTTTCTGGTACACGCACACACACACACACACACACCCTCTACCTCCCTATCTGTACTTTTGCAGGCTAACTAAAGCCCCATCAGACCTTGCAGAAGTCAATAAGGCTGTAATCTGTAATCTTTAGAGTCTATAATTAATCCATCTGGCCGAGGAGTCATTAATACCACAGTGTTGGACCTTTTTCCCTTGGGACAGCAAGCCTTTTCCTGTGCAAGCCTGTGCTGTCTGTGTGTCTGTCAGGATCCATTACCTTACACACGCACCCTAATCAGGGCTGCCAGGGGAGCAGAAATCCTACCACTAGCCCTGAGCTACAGCACACATTAACAGGGCTAATTAATCCCCTGTACAGCACAGCAAGTCAGTCCATGGGGCTATTTAGCCAGCCAGTGGCGGTACTACCTACAGTACAAATCTACAGACTCTCCGCTCTCCAGTTCAGATAGCTCCTGGTTAGATTGTCCTCGCTGCCAAGTAGATGTACTGTACAGAAACAGCAGTGTCTGCTGCCAAAAGCTCCAGAAACATCTCTTATAAAAATTCCCCAGAGTAAGAGCACAGCAAACACTGGTTCCAGATGAGAACGTCAAGAGAAGCTAGTGAATTAACCCTCTGCGCCACCGAGACGCCTTGAGCCTGCCTCCTGTCCTTAAATGTGTTTCAATGACCCAGACTGGCGAGCGTTGCTGACCTGTTTGCTGCTAAGCTGTGCCGAACACAGTGAATAGAAGGCTGTTAGAAGCAATCTATGAACTAGAAAATGAAGAGGGCTCTAACTGCCAGGCAACAATGGCAGAAATAATACCTCAATGTAATCTAGTGTGCTTTGAAATGCTGTTATTAACAGTGTTCTGGCCCTCTTGCCCTTTCAGCCCAGACAAGGACACTAACAAAGTACCCAACATCATGTACAGCTCCTGAATGGGGTTTCTAATGAGTTTTGGAGTGCGGCAGCCTACTTTTCTGTCATTGGAAAGAAATCTGAAAAAGCAAAAAAGTAAGAAGAAATTTTTTCTGACGTGCACGTCGCTTTATTTGAAAATGCAAACTGCAGCCCAGCACAGGGGTGGGGTGGAGGAATGCCAGACACAAGAGGTCTAATTCATTGTGCTTTCCTAGGCTATATACACACACACCAGCATATATAAATGTATACCCGCAATAAGACGAATGCCTTTCTCAAGATTGGTAGTTTAATTGGATTTTTGTTTTCAATTTAATTGGGATATCTTTTTCCAGTTGATTCCATACTAGCGCTTGAAAAGACATGTCAGCTCTTGTTGTGACAGGTGAGCTGGTGTTGCAGCGATGCTGGGAAAGATTGTACTGTATCAGGTGAGAGACAGTGTGCCAGACACAGCCAGTCTGCATTGTCAGGCAATGGCACACCTGCTAATCACACGACAACCACACAGAGTCTGTCTTTCTTAATTCCTTTGGATTCTAACACCACCAGCACTCAAGAAAGTATTCATTATTTCTTTCACAAGTAAAACACAGCTCCCAATAAAATATGTTCTTTCTTTCTTTCTTTCTTTCTTTCTTTCTTTCTTTGATTACCGTAACAGCTAGCTACGTGTGCTGGTTAATCCAGTGGAAACAATTAAATGACACATAAAGCAAATGGTCCACCACTACATGACACAGCCTTGTGTAATGACATGTCATTAAAAAGCAATCAATAGGACAAACTAATCTTTATTATAAAATCCATACGGCAGACATGAATCACAGCACAATATATGTGACAGGAACTGATGGCTTACTAGACAGAGGCCAAGCTGACCAGCCCATCAACCCCATTGTGACATAACAGCATTATCACCGCCGGTGGAATATTGATAAAGCCATGATCTCACATCGCAGTTACATTGTAGTAACAGACTTCACAGCTATTACTGCACCAGAGGGGACGAAGCAGAAATTGCACATGGAGGAGCGTGGTTCCTTTGTGTGTTTATGACTAGGGGCGACGCTTAAACCACATTCACCAGAAAAAGAAAAAAAAACTGGTAACAATCGCAGGGATATTTGTGCTCATATTTTATATGTTATTGTGTTTCTGTTGGACTCTGAGGACGTTCACCAGCTTTGGGATCAGTGGAAAGACCCCATGAAGTGATTAGATACCACGAAGAGGATCTTCAGCAGCAGAACAGGGCAACCAGCTATCATCTTTCTACAACTTGGTTAGCAACTTCTGTTCTTTTTTTTTAACTCTTCCTGTGGGTTATTAAAGCAGGTGATTTCAGAAAGCACATGTTGTTGACAGTCCACACACAATCCCACCCATTTCTTGCAGCAGTAGGATGTTATACAGTGCTTGACATAGAAACCATGAACAGCCTCTACAAATTGTGATGCTGATACAATTGTGTTCAACATGGTAAGGTAATGACCCTATTTTGAATGCTTCAGTTCTATTTGAAATAGAAGGGCATGGACATCAAGGATGACAGTGCAAATGTACCTGTGAACATCATGTGAATTCAACGTGTACTTCAACTCTCGAGCTAGAGTCCATTTCCATTAATGAGGCTTGTTATGAAGTGTCGCCTTCTTAACAAAGAAAAGAAGAGTGATTTGCAATGCAAAGTGGCTAATTTAAACCACGGTGCGCGTGAAGCAGGACCGGCTGAATCTGGTGGTAATGAAGCCCACGAGTTAGATCACAAGCACAGGGTAATTGGACTTCCTCCTGGCACTGAATGAAGAAGTATTTGTAGGTGGGCGAAAAAAGGACGCAGTGCAATTTATACAATTCAGAGATGGAGAGCACAACACGTCCTGAAATATTTATTAATAATATTACACATTTTCTTTTTTCTTTTCTTTTTTATCTCTCTGCTTAGCTTCAGTGTATTAAGTGATATCCCATTCTCTGTTGTCTTTATTCTTCACACCTAATGGGAACTGCATTGTAAATGATAAAGATTATTCCTCTGAAACGCATTACCTCCTGTCTGTCTGTGGTCTGGTAAGATTAGCTCTCAACATCTTTTTTTTTTTTAAAGTGCCAAGGGCTGTGAAATAATGATGCTATCTGTATGTGCAAATTGCCTTTTATCAAAGCTGAGCATTGCAACATTAAAATGTTCCCAATCTGTATTAGAGGTGTCAGGCTTCATGTGGCTCTGCATGTCATAAAAACAATAAAAGCACAATTGCAATGTACAAACAACACAATAAAAACATGTGTGATTCAAACTCAAATCAGCAGCAATCAGAGACCAAATCACTGAAAAACCAACCTACTTAGAGCCCTGTGTTGAAATAGGCTCTGTGCTATCTTGTAGTGTTTATTGCTTCCTGGACATTAGCCACCCTTTACCTTTTTTTGGGGTATTTATTTATATTTACATTGACATCAGGGCTCCTTTAAAATAAATAAATAAATACATTGTGTAGTTCATTCGTGGGTCTCAGGATATGTGGTTCTGTATCGGATTGCAAACCTAGCCTTCCCTGTTGTGACATCAGGGATAAAAGTGGTGTTCTTCTCGTGATGAAGGGCAGAAGGCAGCACTAATTGTTCTCTCTAGTATGATGTTGTCAAGCTGACTAACCTTGTTAAGTTATTTGGATTCAAAAATGCATTCAAACTAGACAGGAAATCCATTTCAAAAGGATTGCTTTGACATGTGGAATGAGTGCTAATATTCAGAGGCAGTGATTTCTCTCGCTTCATACTATATGCACAGATATTTAGCCATAAAGTTGGTTTATATTAAAATTAAAATCAGTGCTTTTATAATACAAAATGATTGATCAACTTCAATCCAGTTTTGACTGATTTTGTTTGAAAGACGAAATGATAAGTTCTCAATTAAAATATACAGTTTCCACAGATGAGGGAACTAAATCAGACATATGCAGTTGTTTTGTTTTTGAGTCTGCACTAATAAAATCACAGTCTGTCAGAAACTTTTCTCAGTTTCAAAAAGGACTCATCAAGTACAGTGAACATATATTTGTCCCTAAATATACTCACACACACACACACACACACACAGGTCACTCATTGTGCAGTTATTAAAAATCAGTAAAATATGCATCCTGCAAAATTAGTATAATGACAAAGTATGTATCATTTTATATGCAACTCTGGTTGGCATAAATCTATCCATAGTATATCCTTATTAAGTTGATCTGTACACCATACTGGGTGAAGGTAAAAGACAGGTGGCTACCTTAAACACTCACAGACAAGCCTGGGAAGATCAAACTGACCACTCCTCTCCCCTCTCTGCCTGGCCCAGGGAAGCAATGCGTTGAAAAGCAGCCCCTCGCTTCTCCTCCACTGAAATATTTATGAAGAGTGGACTTCTTTTCCCGACTTTATCTCCGGCACTGGTCCCAGCAGGCCAGAGCTAAACATTATTTCCCATAAATGCCTCCTTTCTTTCTTTCATATCCTCGGGAGCGCTTTTTAAGACAGTTTTGTTCTTGTTGAGATT